>NW_022196899.1:38930172-38952543 GCF_008632895.1 Mastomys coucha | reverse complement strand
CAACCTCTCCAGCATCTGCTGTCACCTGAGCTTTTTATCATAGCCATTCTGACTGGTGTGAGGTGGAAACTCAGGCTTGTTTTGATTTGCATTTCCATGATGACTAAGGATGTGGAACATTTCTTTAGGTGCTTCTCAGTCATTTGGTGTTCATCAATTGAGAATTCTTTGTTTAGCTCTGTACCCCATTTTTTAATAGGGTTATTTGGTTCTCTGGTGTCTAACTTCTTGAGTTCTTTGTAGACATTGGATATTAGACCTCTATCAGATATAGGGTTGGTAAAGATCTTTTCCCAATTTGTTGGTTGCTGTTTTGTCCTAGCCAGAGCAATTAGGCAACCAAAGGAGATCAAAGGGATACAAATTGGAAAGGAAGGGGTCTCCACTCTCATATCTCACTCCACTATCTTATCTCTTACCCAACTTCAGGTCCCTGTTCAGGGACCACTTATTTGTAGCTCTAGTTGATAGCAGGAATGAAGCAGAGGAGAAGGTGCTAAAAATGATGCAATATCTCATGTAATAGCCAACTTTACTAAGAACATCAGACAATATACTGTGAGAATTAAGAAGAATCACATGAGTAAAGTATATAATCACAATTATGATCCAAGTGTAGCAAAGTCATTTTTCTCCATGAATAAGAACAGCTGAAGTAAACTCACTCTTGTCTACTGTACCTGGAAGGAGGACAGAAACACATTCCAAGAACAATTCTGTGTTGTGAAGAAACTCAGGCCACAAGACTCTTATTTCTTGAAGGAGTCTCATATGCACTCAGAAGCCTCCTTACATGGTTCCTCTCTTAGACTGTTCCAACACCCTAGCACCAGCAAACAAGAAAATACACAAACATCAACCAAGTAGTTTGAGTATATATATTATGATATATATATATATATATATATATAATAACTACTTCAGAATTTTTTATATTTTCATAAAGTATGTATTTTATGTATATACCACCAATGAAAGAACTGATGGGCTGCTGTGTCATGCAACAAACTAATCTGGCATTTTGAGACTCTTGGGCAGTCTTAGAATGAGTTAATGACAATATTGTAAAATTTTTCCTCTCCAGGCCCCCTTTATATCACTGACCCTGGATGACATGACTCCAGACATGTTTCTACATGACTGCCTTTTAGAGAGATAGGCTGTGCTTGGTGGATGAATTGTCCTTTTCTAAAGCAATAATCTGCTCTTGAATGTGCAGTTAGTTAATATCAGTATGTGTTAGAGTACTAAGGTCTAGAAAAACATCCCACTGAAATCAAATAAAATTTCCCTGATTTATGTGCCAGACAGTTAAATAAGACTCACAGTGATTTTAGCAGCTTTACTGGTGCTCAGATTTACAGACAATTGCATTTCTACAGCAGAGTCTCCTGACAATAAAATTTAGTGATGGAGTAGGAAACATTGTTAGCTCTGAGAAGGATACTGTTAAGAAGAAAAGAAATTGAAATTTGTTATGGCAGCAACAAAGTGGCATGAAATTCACTATGTGTAAAGTGAACTTAGACATCCAGAGAGACAGACAAAGAGGTAAAGTAAATGTTTAGGATGGTATTATCCTTGCAGAAACAGAGGGTGAAAAGGACCTGGGGATATCACTGTAATTAATAGGCTGAAATTAAAAGTTCAGGATCTGGCAGGTATAATGAATAAAAGTAAAGTCCCTGGACATATATTTTTTACAGGTAATTAAAAGTCAAGTAGATAATAGACTTTGTTCACACAGCATTCCATTACTAATCATTGACTCAATATTAAAGCACATTGTAGTGTTGCTTCTTTTTTGCCTCCCTGCAGAACTAGGACCTTTCCAAGCAGTGTTAAATACTGATCAGAAATTCATAGGATGAGCAAGGCAGTACTTTCTAGATTGGAAGGTACCAATAGCTGTTGGTGAAAGAACTGTGATTTCAAGCAAAGGTAATTTTGAAGCCAAAATTCTGTTCTGGTTGTGGATTTTGTTGTTTTATGATGCATGTATATGTGTGCATGCGTATTCATACTCATAGAATGTGCACAAATGTTCAGGTGTACATACACATATATGAGAAGGTATGTGAATTAAGATGTAAACTTTGATTCTTATTCCTTGTGTGTCAAGTGGCATACACCATTTCTTTTGAAGATTCTCTCATTTGGCTTTAAACTCATCAGTTATCCTAGACAAGCAGACTAGACACTCCTGGATCTACCCATTTCCACCTGTGCCAATATGCCCAGCTTTTGTGTGGGTTCATGGGTTCAAACTCAGGTCTTCATGCTTGCTTGGCAAACATTTTACTAGTTGAGTAAATCCATTAAAATTCATTTTAGTTTTTAATGTGACAAGTGTAAAACAGTTAAAGATGCCAATTTTCAAACAATTGCTACTACATGTAAATATTTACTATAATTTATGCTAAGTAGATTCTTGAACATTGAGCAACAGCAATTCCTTCCACTATGCAGGATAATATTTACAGTCTGTAGGCTTGATTTATACCTAAACTGATGACACTTATAAGCAGGAAAACTTGAGGCTGGAGACAAAGCTAAGGTAAGAGTGCCTACTGCTATTGCAAAGGACTGAATCTGGTTCCTAGAACCCACATCAGAGAGCTTTCCAGGGAACCCAATGGTCTTTTTCTGTCTTTAGCAGTACCAATATACTATATTACATATAAAGTCATAAAGGCACACACATTCACATAATTTAATAATAAAATATCTTTTAAGGAAAAAGCAAATTTGTCAGTTTATTTACAGAAGCCTTGAAGTTGTTGAGGACAAAGGGAAGAAAACTCAAAGTTTGGTGAATGTCGACAAGGAGGTGAAAGGGCATCGTTATAAGAAGAGTTGGGAGCAGGGGAGGTGAAGACATTCAAAATTCACTGTATGAAATTCTCAAAGAATTACTAATGGTATTATTATTTTAAAGAACAAAAACATAATAGAATTTCTATAATTTGGTCACTTAATAAGTTCTGATTGCTTAGTCCAGTTGTATGTGTCTTTGCCATTATTCAAACCATGTTGTATTATAGTAATATATCTCGGTGGACAGAAGGGCCTTGAGTCAGTTTAGGTTCATATATTGATGGATTAGAATACTGGAACATTCTCCGCTCATCTAGTGAGACTCTGCTAGTCTAGCTATTACGCCCACCAAACCTAACTCTTCTTAGCTACAAGCCCCAATACCATATTAGACTTCTAAACCTGTTTTTCTCCACCGAGTCTCAACTTTGCAAAACCAATGATTTTGCCACCTTGAAGCTCCAGGGATCTCTTTTTTGAAGTAAGGCTATTTTTTTTCTCACAAGCTTAATATTTTTATTAGAACTAAAGCATAAATGATTTTAAGAGGTGAATAGATTCTTACCTACCTGTAATATATATAAACATTTGAATAAACGTTCTATTCATAACATATTCCCTTCATCAAATGTTTATCCACACAATATATCATAAACATTATATAAAATTATGACAATGGATGGGAAATATGGAGAATTAATGTTATGAGTCAGGAATGACAAATCACAAGCTGTGTGATGTCACCAGAATAAGAGCTATGAGCAAAAATAAACAAGGCTTTGATTCTGGGCTTACCTGAGGAGCTATGCAAAGCTAAGGAGTTCAGCCAACAGGCTTGTTATCTCTGAGCCTAACTTTTTCTCTTAACAGCTAATGCTGCTATCTCGTTTAGCAAATCAAATGCTTCTTGGTACCTTGGTATGTGACTGGGGTCTACTTAGTGTTTTTAATGATTGCTTTTATTAGGACTTTGATTTTCTTTGAAGCAGATAATATAATCTCATGTCCCTCCTACACACTTTTGCTTCATAATTAGAAGGTCATGTGTTTTAGAATTAAAGCCACATGACGTTTTTCCATTTAATTTCCCTCCCATTTGTTCATAGTTTATAGCATGGTTTTCAAGTTTCTATTTTAATTTGTATAACCTGAAGAATACTCATTTAAAGCACATATTAAATCTCAGTTTCCTGACAAGTCTTTTTTCTTTTCTTTTTTCTTTTTACTTTTTTCTTTTTTCTTTTTGGAGTTCTATGTTGCTTATATGTGAAACTAAATAGCATGCCAGAGCCAGCCATATGACTCATGAGGTTAAGTTGTTCACTGCCAAGACTGACAAACTGAATTCAGTCTTCAGGTTATAACTGGTGGAAAGAAAAAAACTAGTTCTAGAAGTTGTCTCTGACCTCCATATGTGCTCTGGAACCCACACACACATGCATCACACACAATCACACAGACACACATCCACACACGAATAAATGTGATAGTGATTAAGCATACAGTAAGGACAGAGTACATATATTTAGTGCTGCTTTGTTATGAAAATTAACTACTGTAATAAAAAAAACAAGAAGAAAAGTGGGACTCAATATTTTTGAAGATTTTAAAATTATGGTGTGTGTGGATGGTGTGCGTGTGTGTGTGTATGTGTGTGTGTGTATACATGCACATGAATGCAGGTGTCAAGGAAGGCAGATGTCACAATCCATCCTTGGAGCTGAAATTACAGGCCTTCTGAGTGACTATATATGCTGATAACCTGCTTGTGGTGACGAATCATGGTTGTCAAGTTGGCCACATATGGAATCAACTAAAACCCCAGCATCTGGAAAAAAAGCAGGAAAGGATTTTCTTGATTGGATCATTTGAAATGGGAAGATTCACTATACATCTGGATTATGTGAGGTCAGGAGACTCAGACTAAATCTGAGTCCCACCTTCTGGTGAGAATCTACATCAGAGGACATGAAAGAAGAAAACTTTTGCTTTTCTATCTACTTGTCTACACTTCTGCTGGAAAGTTTATCTATCCTGCTGAGGCATGACTCCATGGATATTACAATCTACTTTGCAATTAGAAAATAGAGTGACAATTTAGAATCATGTTTCAAAAACTGAAGAACTACCAGGTTATTGTCATTTTGGCTGGGATTGCAGGACTAGTGGACCAACTGGACTTCATTCTATAAAGCCACAGTATAACCACTGAACCATCTCTCAGGCTAACATCTAGAATTTATTCAGTCAAGTGCAAGCACTACATAGGCTGTACTATGCAGTGCTTTTCCTTTACAATTGTTTTGTTTGTCTTCAGATGGGATACTTGTACAACCTTCTCTCTTTCTTAATCTTACTTAAGTAACTACATACATAAAGTAACAACTAATATAACTTCTCCAAGATTTTTGCCAGGCCAGAACAATATTTGACTAGAAAAATATGCTAAATGCTTACCTTTAACAAATAATTCTAATTCACAGTTGCTTTCTATGGTCTATATTTCTAAATTTCAGTTGTCCTAATATTTAGTAACATTTATTTTATTTTTTTCCATCATTACAGTGGTACTGTACAATGAAAACTTTCATTAAAAATGGTGTTAACCAGAGCAACACATATTTTAAAACACTGTAAGCTGTCCTCATATCAAAATTTATAATGTTGAAGTGCTATTTTAATTTTGAAACTCACCTGTTATTTTCAAGTGAAAACAATAGCACTTTCAAAAGCACAGTCAGAAAAATAGCAGCATTTAGGTACAAGAAATTATTTTGGTCTCTGTGCATGGTCATACACTTGTAATCTCAGATATCTAGAAACTGACACAGGAAGGTCATAAATTTGAAGTCACTGTAGACTCCTTAATGAACCTTCCTAAATACATGACAAGTGATGGCTTCAGAGTTGGCTTATCAGGTAAGAAGTTTGATGCTCTTATGATGGACCTTGGAATTTCACTTTCCCTGTAAGTCTAATTACTGTGGCTGATAATAACTTTTAGTATAAACACATATAAATAATTTAATTTATTTTAAATTAAGTAATAGTAAGATATCTAGATATAGAAAGATGTTCTTCATTTTTTTGCATCTTTGTATCCATTAATGAGTATTTCTGTGTGTGTATGTGTGTGTGTGTGTGTGTGTGTGCGCGTGTGTGTTTGTATGGCAAAAGTCTTGGAGAAGTTATATTAGTTGTTACTTTATATATTTAGTTACTTAACTAAGATTAAGAAAGAGAAGATTATACAAGTGTCCCATCTGAAGACAAACAAAACAATTGTAAAGGAAAAGATATTTTATTTTCGCCGGGCGGTGGTGGCGCATGCCTTTAATCCCAGCACTTGGGAGGCAGAGGCAGGCGGATTTCTGAGTTCGAGGCCAGCCTGGTCTACAGAGTGAGTTCCAGGACAGCCAGGGCTACACAGAGAAACCCTGAATATTTTGTTATTGTTGAACAGTATGGAAGACATTATATGCTCTATAACATTAAACAATTAAATTAGTCACATTAATGTAAAAATTTCAAGTTTAAATGAGTAATTATCAAAGAGTATATTAACTTTAAAATATCACACTTACTTAGATACTAAACACTGGAGGAGACAGTTACTGGCTTAGAAATGTCCTTTCTATGATTTTGTTCAAAGCACCACATAAATGAGCAAATGAAAACAGTAGGCCTTGGTCCATTCAGAAAAGAGACTTTCACAGCCAGGTTGTAGAATTGGTTTCTTTTTGATAAATCTTACAGATCAGTAACTGAATTCTCTATTTACTTTCAGCCCCAACTCATATTACTTATGTGTAGCATTGGTGTGAAGCTCAATCCATGGGCAGAAACTCAAGGAACTCTGAATGAAGATAAAAATACTCAAGCTTCTTGATAAAGATAGGTAATAGATAGATAGATAGATAGATAGATAGATAGATAGATAGATAGATAGATAGATAGATAGATGTTAGATAAATGATAGATCGGTTGATCTCTTTTAGATCAGAAATATCAAAACTTAAAAATAATTATGTTATGCTATTGATAATTCTAGCAGTAGAAATTGAAACATTTGAGGAATTAAAATTATTGGTAGATTAAAATTGTCTGAGTAAATTCCTGTTCAGCCATCTTAAAAGAGCAGGGCACATTGATTGGAGCAATAACTAGTTAGAATGCAGATGAATAAACAGGCAGGAAAATATCTGACATTTTCAGAATTTGTGTATTCTTTAACATTGATAATACTAGGAAAGGAGTAGGCATCCTTGAAAGCATGCAAATTAAAATAATCAATCATTTCAAGTATCACACATATTGAAATGTCTCCACTTTGTTTGAAAATAGAACTCAACATTTCTGCAAACGATGTTCTTGATAAGACTGATTAAACATAATGTGATACTGTTTAGGCATTACTGCATTCTAAGACTGTGTAACTCTGTGTATATATGTTATGCAGTTTTGTTTTGTTTCGTTTTAATGGACTGCTACTCTTTCTCATTGCTTCTTAGCCCTGGTTGGCTCAGCTACCTTGAGGTGACTCCTGATCTGGGCATATTCATGGATAACAATGTCCCAACCAAGCTTGAGCTTTGCGATTTGCATGGGCACTTTAGATTCTTGCTCTTCAACCTCTTTTCACCTCATCATTACAGCTAGCAACGGGCTTAGCAAATCCAGCTGCAGTGGCATCTTTAACTCATTTTAGACTGGAAATGTAATTGTCCATTCTACTAGAAAGCCATGCCTGCATGCTTGTGATAAATCGTTACAAAGAATTGGCCAGACCTGGGGATGTATGCAAATAAAACATTAACCCGTATCTGTAAGCATTAAGGTAGCAAATTCTTTCAGAGATAGAATGTACATTACAATTTCATTTATGCTTTACATCAAAAGGCCTCATCTGACTCAAACATCCTGAATCTGCATTCCATGCAAACAGCAGTGCCATTAGGCGACGCATTTCTGCTGAGTTCAAAGGCATGTATTTGCTGAGCTT
The DNA here is from genome assembly GCF_008632895.1 of Mastomys coucha. Lineage (NCBI taxonomy): Eukaryota > Metazoa > Chordata > Mammalia > Rodentia > Muridae > Mastomys > Mastomys coucha. The sequence goes on along the minus strand of NW_022196899.1, from coordinate 38,944,724 downwards.
CTAAGTCAGCTGTTCAGAAAGCTTATTCTTTCTTCCCACTTAGAGAGTTAAAGCCTTCTAAAGTTTTGTAAGATAGGAAAATATACAAATTGTACAAATTTTCAATGTACAAATATTTTGATTTTTCCAACAACAGCCTTTGGATCCTTGTACAAGCACTGTGCTATTGTTTACCCCCATTGTTCTTCAATTCATTTTAATAATGTCTTTTAAGAAAGCTATGATTTTTCTTAAAAATTTTAACAGCAACTAAAAGAATGAAAAAAAAGGAAGTTCAAATTTTCCAAATGAAAATATCTCTTTTTTTCTTATTGTGAAGAAGAAATTTTGATATTTAAAAAGAAAAAACTGCTGGCTTGCAAGTGCCATAATAAATATTTACAGAGATGAATATATGTAAAATTGAAATATTATATCTACTTTTCAATTATAAATCCATAATAAAATTTTAAAATATGAATCAAACAATGCTATACAATTATAAGAAGACAAAGAAAAGTGTAAATAACAAAAATAGAAATTAGAAGGCACAAAAGAAAACCTTCAAAAAGGAAGTAGGTAGAGCTGTCACAACATAAATGTGAGTTCCGTTTTAAATATCCCAGTAACAATGGGTGATGTCTTTAAGCCCAGATGTTACAATTGATTTTCCTATGTCATTATATATTTGAGAATCACATACTTTTATTTTCCTTTTGAAAAGTTATCCAACTTCCTCTTGATAATAAGAAGTTAATATGGTTTATTCTTGCTCATCGATAAAAGACTGGTATTTTATATCCTTGCAAGAAAATGTTTGAACTGAGAGTCCCATTGCTGGCTTGGTTATAGCTGTGTGTTTAGCTGTCAGGTACTAGCCATTTTCCCAATCATTATTTTTATCCAGATCAATTGCAATGTTTCTTCGTTTACAATGGCTTACTGAAGGACTATGTTCAATGATTCTATAACCATATATGGCTGCTACTGGATCACAATTACTTTTAATACCTGAGAGAGATAGAAGGTATAAAGAAGGAAACATTTCTTTTCATTAATCCCTTATGGGTATCATTTCTGAAGCTGTCTATTGATGTGGCACTTTTATTAGTTAGAAAATTGTAAGATTACATCCCTGTAAAGCGTAGCTCCTTGGAATCACAAATTGGAAATAAAGCAATCTCTCCCTAGCCACTTCTTCTTTTTGATGTATTATATTGATGAGAAGGATGATAAAACAAAGTTTTCATGAAGGTGGAGAGTTCTTGTTATTTTTGAGACACAAATGAATCAGTTCATCTTAATAGTGTAATGCTTACTTTCTGGGAAGTCTAGATTAACCACAGGAGGCAGAATGGTGAGATAGCTTGCAGTTCGATAGAATTAAACTTGCAATTTGTCTCCAACCTTATTCTATGGCGTTGGGTAAGGTACTAACCTTAGTGACAGTCAGTCACTTCCTGTAATGTCAAGATTGATAGAATGATTACTGCTTGAAGGTTTCTATGTATTTGGAGTGATATGCTGACACACTCTTCTCACCTAAAATAGCCCAACAAGCATGGAATTCAGTTATTAGGTTAGATGTCTACCATAGAACCCATGTGACAGCAAAAAAAAAAAAAAGAAAGAAAGAAAGAAAGAAAAAGCCTTGCTGTTTTTCTTCATCTGAATTTACTCTATCGTTTAAGATGCTGCATTATTCCTCACTCCAAAATCCTGTAAAAGGAATGGCATGTTGCCATGGTAATAGTTACACACACTATGGTGCCATAAAAAAAGTAGTACAAGTATAAGATTAATCAAATCCCCTTAACTAATCAAATTCCTTAATTATTCATGGAAAATTTCATTATGAGAATCATTTAAGTTGCCAAAAAATCAAATAATGATTTAATATGTAAAAAGCATTCCTTAAACTTTCCATATATTTTTATTGCATAGATTTTAAAAATAGAATGTATGAGTTGGGAGTTCTGTAGTTTACTCTATCTATAATAGGGCCTCAAAGGTGAGAACAATCTTGATAAGGGAAAGAGGGTGCTATCTATGATCATGCTGGCAGAAAGGTATCTTCAAAGAACTGTAGTTTAGGGTCAGGAGTCATAGTTCTTTGGCGATTTTATGGAGTATGAAGTAGAAGCCATGGTAACATAGATTATGGATGTGACAAGCTGTCAAAACCTTCATGATATGCAAGGCATCAGTATTTCAGTATTTAATTTAAAAAAATATATTCTGAATTGTATCTTGCATAACACAATAAAATCATAGTTCTGAGGCCCCCTGAGGAGGAATTGTACAATTCTAAGAGATTCCACAGAGCCTAATATTCTAAATCAATAAAATAATTAGGAGTGAAATTTACAAGAGGATGACCATGATTAAAGATGTATGCCATTGAAGACATACCTGAGATGATCCAATAGTACATTAAGTGATGCTTAGAGGATTCCATGCACTAAAAGATGAACAGCTCATTTCTTAGGTGAGACTTTATTCTATGCATCACTAACAGAGTGATGTTTGAATAATAATTTGTATTGTTTTATTAACTATGGTTTTAAGCATTTGATATTAAATAAAGAAAAAGCCTCTCCTCAATTTAAATAACAATTAAGCTTTGCTAAGCATGTTTTGAGTATTTTGAATTAGATCACTATAAGAGGACTCCCTTCTATATTTTAATGAATTATCATTTTATTGTTTATTTAGCTTGGATTTCTTCAACTCTGGCTTTCCTAAATCTTATCCCTAACAAGCAATGTAAAAAAGAAAAATCAATAAACAGTCATGTGGAAGACAGAATTTTCTGGAAGAAGGTAATCACATTGTACTTTGAATGTTAGGGTAGACTGAAGACATGAATAAATATTCATTTTATAAATATTTTCTAAGGCTTCAATTGTGTAAATCCTTTAGTTGTTAGACTGGAAATGAAATCTAAAAGCGTGTAAGAATGTGTGTGTTTAATTATAAATCAGATAACAATATTTCAACAGTTTCTCTTAAGTGTTGTAATATTATCAATTTGGAAATATGCCTTTTTAATCAGTCATTGGAAACATTTAATTTTTGATCCTGCTTCCATAACTCTCATTCCACTAAATATGTGTCTTGAAGTCTTATAACTTTCTCTAAAGAATTAATTAAATGAATTCATTATATTTCTCATACAGTTTTCAGCTTCCCACAATGCTTATCTGGGAAATATATTGACCTATAGATATTTAAAATAAAAAGGATAATTTTAAATTTTAAATTTTTTTCTATATACATGAGAAGCTTATAATAATTATAAAGGACACTCTTAAAAATGTCCTACATAATTTTAGGACAAATAGAGAAAACTTTTAAAAATAAATTAAGACATAATCAGTAAGCATGGTTCTTGAAAAAAAACATTAGAACATGAGATATCTGTTCATTTATTCCTTTAATGTCTTTCTAATAATTTATTTAAAATAATTTACAGGTGTTCTTGGTGTTAAAAGCTTGGATTCAAATACTTAGAAGACAGGAATATGAGTCATAAGTTCTAAGAATCTTGGGGTGCAGAGTAAGTCTATTCTCAAACATCACTAACAAGTTTTAATGCAATTTTGTAGGAGGTGGTCCTAATGCCTAGATATTATCCAGAATCTGCAAGCAAATGGTGAAGGTCCTGTTCCTCAATTGGGTTTTCGTCGATCAATAAAAATACTAGTGGCCAATGGCTGGGCCAAGGCAGGATTTCTAGGTTCCTGCAAGCTAAGTAAGGAGAGGAAGGAGAAGAGATTCACCACGCTTTAGAGGGAGAGAAAGCCATTGGCCATGTGAGGTTTTGGGTGAGGAGGGTTGGCCATTAGCCACTTCCCCAATTGGGCCTGTGGTAGCAGGTGGAAAATTAGAAACACAGCTAATCTGAGGGCAGATTTAGGGTTTTGAGCAAGAAGAAGTTAACCAAGCAACTAAATTGAGGGAAGATTTAGATTGTTGAGCAAGGAGTAAAGGGAAGGGCATGATAGCTGATGGAGGCTTAGAAAAGCCCAGTCACTGATCCATAAAAATGAACTAGTCTCTCTCTCTCTCTCTCTCTCTCTCTCTCTCTCTCTCTCTCTCTCTCTCTCTGTGTGTGTGTGTGTGTGTGTGTGTGTGTGTGTGTGTGTGTGTGTGTTATCTGCAGATCTGAGCTAGCCCCTGGGCAGGTGCATGGAAGCAACTTGCTGGAAACTCAACGTGGTGTAGAAAAAAACTACAGGCTACACAACTGGTAATTTCTGCATGTAAATGCCAGAGTCTATCAAGATCTTTGTTTCTCACAATAATATAGATATTTGCCATTACTAGACCTGGCTGATTCCAGTCTGTACAAAGAAGTCTTCACTGTTGCCTTAACTTCTGCAACCTTATGCTTCAGTGAACAACCAGCCCAGTTGTTCTTGGCTGTACAGGGAGTATAGTGTTGGTGATCAAGTCTGGTTGTCATGTGAATGCAGTGTACATGACTATAGGTTTCATAAAATTTACACAAAAGTATATATGCAGAATAGATATTTCTGCAAAGACTTCTAGAATATCAGACTCTGGGAAGATTTCCACAGTAATAAATATATGCCCTGAGAGGGTGACAGATTTGCCTATACAGTAAATTAATTTTTCCCATTTGAAATAATGCAAATGTTTTTTTCTTCAGTGCCTCCATGCAATGAGACTGATGTCATTTTGAATATCATTTTGAATATTCATTATACAGATATGCCACCCTAAAACTGCCTTAAAATCTGTATCTCATACTCTCCTTGGTATGAAAGTCACCCAAAACTGGGTTTTTTTTGTGTGTGTGTGTGTTTAACAAAGTCATTTTCTGTATCCACTTCAGGAGTATAAAACAGCAGACAAGGTATGTATCTCTTTGTAGTAGCACATTCATAATCCAGAGACTGTGCTGGTTCTCTGGTAACATTGGTAGCACCGACAAAATACTCTCTTTTCACTTTCAGTGGTAATCCTCTACATTTCTGCACTTTCCTGGCTTCTTCTAACACACAGATGAGATGACAGAGCTCATGCTTAGAAAAGTAATGTTTTGGCTGAGAATAAAGTGCAGGCAATGGTGTAAATTCACACTCATGCAAGTATGAAGGTTGAGTTTAACCACAGCATCTTGTTAGAGAAATAAATAAATAAAAAGCAAAGCTCAGTGGTACACACTTATAATCCCAGCACTGAGAAGTCAGAGTTAAGTAGATCCCTTGTAATTCCAGCACTGGGGATGAAGAGATAGGTGAATCCCTAAAGCTTTTGCCCAGCCACCAGTCTCCTTGGGGAGCACCTGGCCATTGGCAGGCAGTGCCTTAAGAAATAAGATAGATAGTTAATGAGGAATGATATCAGAAGATGACTACTGGCCTCCACGAGATTATGCATATCCACATACCTACACAAGCATTAGTGTACAAAAAAAGGAAACAGATTACTGTACACATGTGACAATTCTAGAATGCATTATTGAACATTATATACCACACTAGCATTGTTTTGTCTACTTCCATCTCACTCTAAGTCTCCATGTGTACTTAGTCTTCTGCAGGAATAGGCTCAAGCAATAGTATTCTTATACTCCCCGCCATGGCAGCACTGTTCTCAGAGAGATAGCTTCTTGCTTTAAGTAATTACATACAATGGATCCTAAGTTTTACTGGTAGAATGTAAGGACAGCTGAGGAATTAAATAATTCCGCTCTCACCTGTTCCACAGTCCTCCAAAAATGACTTAATGTATTTAGCCCAGGAACTCTCTAGTCTCTGAAGTATTTTCCCAGTCCTCCACAGAATCCCAAAGAGATGCAATAATTTCATGGTCAATAGAGATAGCCTATTCAGGTATGTACCAGGTACTGTCTGCTTTGTCTCCAATCTCTTCACCTGGACTCACTGACTGAGCCACTGACAAATTGTTTGTAGGTACAGCAGATACTCTGATGTCCCTACTACCAGAAACCCTAGAAATTTAGTTTTTCATAAGGTGGATTTGTCAAGTTGACACAACCTAGAGTAATTGGTGAGGAGAAAGCTTCAGTTAAATAATTTTCCAGATTAGACTGTCCTGGCACCATGCCCAGGCAACCATGATTGATGATTGGCAAGAGTAGACCCAACTAGTGGGCAAGATCATTGCAAGGCCGGCAAACCTGTTCTGTATAATGAATGAGCCAGACAGTAAACTTACAATCAGCAGTGCTCTATAGTGCCTGCTTCATGTTCCTGTCCTTAGCTGCTGCCCCAACTTTCCTCAGCAGTGGATTCTGACCCAGAAATATAAAGTTGAAATAAGCCATGTCATCCACGAAGTTGTTTTTGGCCATCGTGTTTATCACAGCAATAGAGAATAAACTAGAAAATAAGAGAACTCATTAAATTATACAAACACTCACGGGAGTTTCTCTGAATTTATAAACAGAAAAGTTCTTTTAGTGAAAATATCAAATAGCATATAATAATAATATATATGTAAAGTCTTTACTTTTGACACATTATCATATCTGACAATCTAAGTTGTTTGTTTCTCTATTGTTTATTTATGTGATTGATCCTAGGGTTTTATGCATGATAAGCAACTGCCATATAACTGAACAAATTCCCCAGCCTCTGTTACATTTTCATTTTGAATAACCTGAATTTTCCATGCTGTTCTTCACCTCACTCTGTCATCCAGGCAAGTCTCAAAAATTCAACATCCAGCCTCAGTCTACCGCACAGGTAGGTTTCTACTCCCAGAGCTAGTAGAGATTTTAACAGTATCTAAATAAACATATACTAATTCTGTTTTAATAAATTTTTATTTCTAAATACAAATATAAACATGGCTTAAAAAGGTTTTAATTGGCAAATTAAACATATTTTTATTATTTAATTAATGTTACCTGTGTTCCAGGTCAATCTGCTTCTGACAAGCAAATTAAAGTATTTAGGGACCTATAAATATAGCTCAGCTGTTAAGAGTGCATATCACTCCTGCAGGGGCACAGGTTCCCCTCCCAGGACCCAGTTCAGAAGGTTCAAAACAGATGTTAATTCCAGCTCCAGACACAGTGACTCTGGTCTCTGCCCTGTATTTACACTCTTATGCACAGAAACACATGGAGACACACAAATACATAGAATTAAAAGTAAAACAACTCTTAAAAATGAGAAAAACCAGAATAAAGTTAAATTGTAGAAAAATGTGCTTAATATGCATCATCCTCTGCCTAAAGTAATAAAATTAGTTTAATGTGGAAAGCTGCCCATTTTTGCATTTAATATTAGCATCTTCAATAATATATATTATTTGCCTTATATTTGCTGTAAATCTATGACTAAATTCTCTCAAATCCTCTAGGCTTTCACAGTTACACCTGGGAAATCATTTCCAGAGTTTCAGAATCCTTACAGTGACTTTGGAGCAATGCCGATTTAATTAGCCACAGCATTTTTTATTATTTTCCCTAAAATAGAAACACCACAAGAGGATCCCACTTTTTAGCTGTTTGTAATTTCATTTTCCAATAAAAAGTGGTATTAAGTGTTTATACATAGAAATGTTGGTTTACATTTTTTAGTTCTAGTTGAAGTCAGGTGTATATGCAATGCATTTTAAATAAGTTTGCATGCTACTGTCATGTCAATAATAATAAAAAACTATGTTAAGTATAGTTTTATCATAGTATATGTTATTCAAATTATTTGATCAGAGTGATAGCACTTACAGTAATCACATTGCATATGAGAATCTTTTCCTTATGTAAAATGAAGCCCTTTGTTGGAGGAGTCTTGTGAGTTTCACTGCTGTGAGTTTGAGACCGCAGGCCAAGTTCTCATATGTCTCATTGAATGTGAAAAGGCAACTACTATTAGCCCCTCCCCTTTCTTGAAATCTTTTCTTTGCATCCCTATCTATTCAAATAAGTGAACTAGAACCTTATAGAGGACTCAAGTTTTTCTCTCTCTTGACAGAACAGAAACTACACCTAATCTTGAATTTCCATTCTCCATTGTGCTGAGGAAATTCATGGAATACTTTGCAGGCAATTCAATGAATATGTATGCATTAATTGGTTTAATTGTTTGGTAATTATTTTACAGGTAATAAATTGGTTCCTTTTTAGCTCTTTCAAAAACTGTGAAATTTTTAACTTTTTTTTGTTTCAAGGTATTCCAAATTCTTTTAGAGACATGATTTCTTTCACCAATCACTGGCATAAAATAGAGCTATATATTTTGTTTTCTCTTTCACATTCCACTTAGGGGTGGGAAATAGAATTATATTAAAATTTTATATTTGAAACCTTAGACACTACTACAATATCAAGGTCAAATCGGGCTAAAAGCTACTAACCTTAGTGCAATACCTGTAGAGAAAGCTACAGAAATTGTATTAACCAGGAAACAAAGAGGCTACCTCCATATCTTTTCCTCAAATGTCAAGCAGCAAAAGTTAGCTAGACTATAATTTTTGAGTTCAGATTGAAGTTTCTACTATAGAACTTTATGTTTGAACTCAGTTCTTGAACACCTTGAATTAGAGTGTGCAGCAGGAAAAAGCCAAAGGCCACTATAACTAAAGCTAAAGCTTGGAGATGGACACTCTAACCTTGCCTTAGAATCACCAGATATCTGTACACATGAAAGACAAACTTTAGTTTTGGTTTGCCTTATCACTAGTCTCAGAATAGACCTGAGTACATTCCCCTGTTTCCAAGCCTGTGCAGTTCAATGCAGCTGTGATCCTGTTTAGTAAAAGTTGTGGGGTCAACAAAATATTCCCTAATACCAATCATCTAAGCTTAGACAACACAGTTATCCCAAGGCCAGGATCCACAGAGTCTCTAGAATAGCTATGGCACCAAGAAATATACTCATTTCTTAGTGATGAGAATTAGTGCTCCGGGCTGCTTCTCCACTGCAGCATAAATGTCTACCCAACAATACACATTTTTATAAATGACCAAGAGACTAGTCTTTCCAGCAATACTATTTACTCAGGCTGCAAAACCTGCAGAAAACTCCCAGAGGACTGAACAGAGCAGTTAGCTCAATACTATGCCAGTATATATTGGAAATATGGAATTTTGTTTTTTATTTTACAGGTGTTTATAGGTAAGAGATTGTCTTGAGCTTAGAAGAGATCTGGACTCTTACACAGTTTTGAGATAGAAAGACTATGAGGTATTGTGATGTTGGACTAAATCCAACTTGCATTGTATTTGTCATCAAAATTTTGGGTTCCAGGAAGTGGAATACAGTTACTTGAATTCATGACCCACATAGTGGCAGATATTTTAATACTTTGTCTCTACTTGGTGGAATAATTGGGGTAGGCTTACGAGGAGAGGTCTTCTTGGAAAATATAATCCACTAGGAGCAGATTTTGAGGTTTCAAGTTCTCTATATACTTCCTGTTTACAATGTATTATGTGAACTTTCAGGATATTGCTCCAGTTGCCATGCCTGCCTGCTTTCCCACTTCCCCAACAAGATGGTGACTGCTCCTTATCCCTCTAGGACTGTAAGCCCATAAATATTCTTCTTTCTATAAATCGCTTCTAGGTGTGGTATTTTATCCCAGTAAAAGACTAACTAATAGACATTGGTTTTTGATAACAGTATTGGTCCATCTAAATCATTTATCTGTGTAGATTTTGGTCCAACCTTTCTTTTTTTCTGGTACTGTTGGGTTACAGAATTAAACAAGTTTGTTTGCACTGGTAAATGCAGAGACTTCCTCATAGTTTGAGTTCTGAGTCTCAAAGATAAGCAGAACCTTTCATGTCTGTCTCCATGTTGCCAACTAATAATGAGTTTAGCCCTCCGTAGCCTTGTTCAAAGACTTTAGAGGAAAGGAGTCTTTGGGAGGTGTCCTTTTTTCAGGATGTGAATTGCATATCTGAGACAACCATGGGTTTGGATCACTTGATCCTAAAAATGTAGCATACCAGAGAGAACTCAGACATAATCCACATACATATAGACAACCATTTTTGGATAAAGAAACCAGGAATATGCACAAGTTAAAAAAAAAAGATAGAATTTTCAACAAATGGTGCTGGTCAAATTAGATGTTAGCATGTAGAAGAAATCAAATAGACTTATACTTATCAACCTGTGGGAAATTCCACTCAAAATTTATCAAATACTTCAACAGATACACTGAACCTGATAAAACAAAGTGGAGAATAGTCTTGACTTAATTGGCACAGATTTTCTGAATATAACACTATTAACATAAACACTGAGATCAACAATTAATAAAAGGAACCTCATAAAACTGAGAAGCTTCTGTAAGGCAAAAGACACCATCATTCAGAGAAAGCATGTTACATAAGAGGAAAAAATAGCAACTACTAATTTGATAGAGGGCTAATAGCTAATATGTAAAGAGCTCAGAAAAACAGATATCAAGAAATCACATAGACAATTTTAAAATGGGACCAGTTTGTACTAAACAGGAGATTCTCAAAAGAGGAAATTCAAATTGATAAGAAACAAAGAAATGTTTAATATCTTTACTTATCACAAAATGCAAATCAAAGCTACTTTGAGATTTACTTTAAGCCCGACTGAATGGATAATATTAATAAAACAAATGACTTTTATTTTGGGAAGAATATGAGTAAGGTGTGGGGAGCCGCAGCTGCCAATATATATATATATATATTGAACACCTGGTATCCAGCCAGAGATAAACAAGCCTTAGTTGGAAAAGCTGTGTGCCTCTAGTTTGTGATGCAAGCTGGCATGATTTCCCGCAGCCTATTATGCTTTGCCACATAGCTGATGCTGATCGGGACCAGGGAAAGTATTTAACCCACAAAGGCTGGGGGCTGGAGATAGTAAGTAAGATATGTAGATAGGTGTAAGTATGTATAGGTAGGAGTAAGTATGTAGAATTAGGAGTAAGTATGTAATAAATAAGAGTAAGTAAGATGTAGGAATAGAAGTAAGATGTATGTAAGAATAGGAGTAAGTAAGATGTAAAGATAGAAGTCAGATGTAAGGATAGAAGTAAGATGTAAGAATAAGAAAAGAAGTAAGATGTATGTAGTAAGAGGTAGGGAATAGGAGTAAGTAGGAAATAGGAGTAAGTAAGAAGAAAGTAGAAAGATGTAACTAGTAAGATGTAAGAAGAAGATATAGAAGAATATAAAAGAAGCTAGCTAGAGAAGAAGTAAAAATGAAGGTTCCTGATTAAACTGCATGGAGAAGAGCTCATGTTTGCCTCCTTATTTCTACTGGACAGAAAGGCATACGACAATAAGGGGGACATTCATCCATTGCAAACTTGTACAGCCACTATAGAAATCTTTGTGCAGTTCCTCACAAAAATGAGAACGGATTTTACAAGATCCAGCTATACCACTCTTAGCCATGTACCCTACCATAGAGAGACATGCTCAGCTATGTTCATTACTCCTGTATTCATAATTGCTAGAAATTAGCAACAACCTAGATCCTTCAACAGAATAGATAAAGGAAATGTAATGCATTTACACACTGAAGTATTACTAAGCTTTGAAAATGAAATTCATCAAGTAAACAAATGGAACGAGACAAAATCATCCTGTTGGAGGTAACCTATATACAACAAGATGAGTATATATGTAATCATTTATATGTACATTAGCTGTTAAGTTGACAGTAAGCAAGCTCTAATTGGTGGAACCATAGCAGTTTAATATAGAGTAATGAGTAGGTGGACAGACAGACCTCCCTGAGAAGTTGAAATAAAAAAGTTGTGAATAGATGGGCAGAGAGCGACAAAGCATGAGAAGAAGGGAAGAAATGGCTGTGTAAGGCAGCATGAGGATAAATGGTTAAAATTAAGGGCCATTTCAGAGGGGTTATAGAAACATAATACTGTAGGAACGTTCTAAAAACATGTATACATATGAAAGTTATCCAAATGAAATCATGAAACAATGAGGGGATTGAGTCCTATCTGGACATCTCTCATCACCAAATGAAGCTTTCCTGTAGCAAAATTGGATTGCTTCTGATTGAACTGTTGGCCATAGGGGTCCCATGGGAATCACCAAACAATACAGGCTGCTTCAGTGACAATAGATTGTTCCCCGCAAACTGTTGTCAAGGCCTCATTGCTAAAGACACCACTGAGACAACTCATTGTACATGGAGAAGTGAAGCTGGACCTTCACCTGCATTTTCCGGAGTCTTTGGTACTGGAAGGTTTTCTGTACATTAACAAAGGAGAAAGATTAGTTCCTTGCTCAGCCATCATCAGAGAATCTTCCTCCTCCAGCAGATAAAAACAGATTCTCAGATCCATAGCCAGACATTACACAGAGAGTTAGAAACCTTAAAACATTTGGCTCTACATGAGTCTTCATCAAACCTTTTCTCTCTGATCCCAGGGAACCCGAAGCAGAGGGGATGGAGAACACCTAGGAAACAAGGGCCTCTAGGTTAACATATGGTCAATGCTCATATGAGCTAATAGAGAAGGAGACAGTGTGCACAGAGTCTGCACAGGCCAGCCTTAGGTCCTCTGCATATATACTACAGCTTCCAGTTTAATGTTTTATGCATTCCTGAGAGTAGATCAATGAGTGGGTTTCTGATTCATTTGCCTTCTATTGAACTCATTTACTTTTTTCTCCTTTTTTGTCAGTTTCCATATGTTAATTTTTGTGTCATCTCATTATACATTGTAATTTCTAAAACTCACATTGCTAGGACAGCATTGACTCAGGAGCCTTTGGTTTCAGGACATTTGGAGAGGCAGAAGCTAGTACACATGCAATAAAATTCAGTTTTTAAAAAGAAATCTTATGGGAAATTTGGAGAATTATTAAAAAAATGTTTGACATATTTGAAATATGAGGCATTTCAAACATTTGACATGAAAAAGTCAAATGGGTAGAAAGCTTATTGAAAATCGTCATAGCAAAAAATTTCCAATCTTATAAGTTACCATATGTAGGGACAAGATGGTTCAAAGATCACAATAGTGAATTTAACAAGGTCTTCCTCAAGACGTCTTAGAGTAAATGCACCCTTTCAACCACAAAGACAAAGAATCTTCTCCAAGCAGTATAATAAGAAGAATTCACTTGGCTGCAAATTTCCTTCTAGGATTCGCACAGGCCAGGAGAATATGCTTCACCAAAGGAAATGAACTAAAATAACAATAGCTACAACAAAGTAAAATCATTGCCCAAAAATTGTTTGGGAGGTGGTAAGAAGGAACTCTGTGATGGATTTCCAAGAGCTATGAGAATTGTTGACTTGTTTGTGAACAGAAGTTCTTGGATTGAAATAAGCAATGGTCATGGATGCAACTCAGTTGGTAGAGTGCTTTTTTTTAGTATCAGAGGCCTTGGATTTATCCCACTTCGCACAGACTTGATGCCACATGCTTGTCATTGCAGCACTGTAGTTGGGAGGGAGGTGGAATCAGAAGTTCTAGGCTAGTCTAGTCTGCAAAAGAGAATAGAATGTGATACAGGAGATATTGTTTAAAACAATGTCAAAATAACAGGACAGATATGCACATTGCCACGCACACCTAGGAAGGTGCAGCACTAGCTGGTGAGAGCAACTATGACAAATTGAAGATGTTTTAGTATCATGAATTCACTGTGAAGCTATTCACAACTTTACTATAAGAACTAAAAATCAAAACAACATAGTACTGCAGCCATTATTTCCAAGGGTTGAGTCTATAATTTCAACTACCCTCTTTTAGAAATTGTGTGGCAGTATAGTTTTTCAGGAGATCCAAAGGCTTTGAAGAAGAAAAAATTCATTGAACTGTAATTTTTTGTAGTTGAGGGTTTTGATTTCTTTTTTAAAATCAATAGAAGCAAAGTAAAATCATGCTTATAATAAAAAATAGCTTTCTCAATGTTCCTGGCTCTTCAAATACAAAACATAAAGAATAAGTTCTTCCTATATCCTGCAGGAAAATTATCTCTGCAGGAGGCTTGCAAGTCATTTAAGAAATGTATGCTCCATTAGAAGTGTGGGTGAGCTGGTTGACTCGGATAAGGTGTGATGTTTAAAATACATTTATGCTTCAATCATTTAAACAATTACTTAGGCTTTAGAAAGCAGAAAGCAGAGCAAGGATTATTTATCACCAATTATACAATATTTTAATTAAATAAGAAATAATAAGAAAAAGCGGAATCTATTATCTTTCATTCTGGTGATCCTCAAATTTTAGTTTGATGAGCTGGAATCTTTTTTGTCTTCATCAATAATTATTAGGAGAGCATTCAATGTCTACATGTTGAAAATCTTTGAGTCCCAATAATTAAAACATTTCTAAAAATCATATAATTCTGTGCAAATAAAGATTCAATGCAACTTGAAACTCTCCTCCTTAAATTCATTCCAGAGAGATAATCATGCCCAGTAGCTAAGTGATGGACACTGGGGGCGAGAATTTACTCCTGATAAACTGAGGCAAAGAAAGAATCATTTTTTCTTTTAATATTTAAAAACAAATGAGAATACCTTTTTATTTTTCTTATTAGATATTTTCTTTATTTACATGTAAATTTCTCCTTTCCCAGTTTCCCCTCCAAAAAA
>NW_022196899.1:38915455-38929399 GCF_008632895.1 Mastomys coucha | reverse complement strand
TTTAGTTTTTCAAGGCAGGGTTTCTCTGTGTAGTCCTGGCTGTCCTGGACTCACTCTGTAGACCAGGCTAGCCTCGGACTTAGAAATCCACCTGCCTCTGCCTCCCAAGTGCTGGGATTAAAGGCGTGTGCCACCACTGCCTGGCCTTTCTTAGTTGCTTAAAAAAATAATAATAAGACCTGCTGGAGAGATGGTTGAGTGGTTAATAGCACTGAATGCTCTTCCAAGAGGTCCTGAGTGCAATTCCCAGCAACCACATGGTGGCTTGCTATCATCTGTAGTGGTATCTGATGCCCTCTTCTGGTGTGTCTGAGGACAGCAACAGTGTACTCATATACGTAAAACAAATAAATAAATCTTTTTTAAAAAGAGTAAAGAAAACTAATGACCTTGATTTCTCTGATACAAAAATAAAGTAGACTAAGAATGGTATTTATTTCGTTATATGCAGATTTTAGATATAAACATGTATGTACTTTGTTTTATGTATGTGTATGTATGAATTAGTCTATGTTTATTTGTTTGTTTCTATGTGTGTAGGAAGAAAAAAGTAGAAAAAAAGACTGATTTCAGAGATGGATGTCTAGAGAAGGGAAAAACGGAAAAGCATGATGGATATATAAATCATAAAAGCAGAAGAGGCAACAGTTAAGAGGGGAGAGACAGTATAGAGATGGCAGCAATGGTATGAATAATAATACAGCATTCTGGTATAGGTATTTTAAAATGTTACATAATAAAACTCTGTAGTTTGCATAAAGAACAAAATCATAACAGCAATGACGAGAAAAAAGAAAGTTCAAAGGGAGAAGGTAAGGAAGAAGACAAGGAGGAAGAGAAACAAAAGAAGTTATAAATACTAAAGATTTCCATTACTTCCAAATCTATTGTCAATGTCACTTTGAAAATTAACATGTTGAAGTAGCAAGACACCTAAGAACACAGGGCTTTTGTGCATTCACATTAAAGTTACCAACTTCGAGGTGCCAAGTGCCGATTGCTGAACTAAATCCTACGAGTAGATAAAGATCTTTATTGTTCTCCCCACATATACTCACAACATTGAGGAGAGGTATATGTCATGCTGCCTTAAGATTAAGAAAACTACTCAATGTTGACTTCCTTCTTAATTTCTGTAGAAGTTCAAACCTCATTCATTAACTCAATATGTACATATGAAGTACTTACTTTGTGACAGGTGTTAGAGCCACAAGAGATACACATGAAACAGTCTACAAAATAAACAGGACTCAGATATGACAATAAGGTAATAGGAATATGGTAGCCACTGCTAGTGCAAAATATATATACCACATGATAGAGACTTTAGTGAAGTAAAATTAGAATTGAGTTTAATATTATATTTAGGAAGCACATGGATACTTGTGCACATGTTGTCACACATAGTGATTTAAAAATAATAATAAAATGGCAAAGAAGATCCTTTTAAAAGAGCTTATTTGTTTTCTGATATTAATAAGAAAAAGATACTTTAATCATTATTTTCTTAAAAAAATAGACATTGGTAAATATGATAGAATTAAGTAAGGCCAATGAAAGTAAGTACTTTCTACAGTATATGGTAGAAAAGTCTTTTATTGGTTATTTTGCTTATTTATATTTCAAATGTTATCCACCCTCCCAGTTCACCTCCAAACCCTCCACTGCACCTCCCTTTCCTCTGCCTCCACGAGGGTGTTCACCCACCCACCCACCTACTCTTGCCCCACCGCCCTATCATTGCCCTATGCTGGGGTATCAAGTCTTCACAGAACCCAGGGTTCTGTCCATTGATGTCAAAGGCCATCTTCTGCCACACATAGAGCTGGAGTTATGGGTCTCTCCATGACTTTGTTTGGTGTTTTACTCCCTAGGAGCTCTGGAGGGTCTGGTTGGTTGACATTGTTGTTCCTCCCATAGGGTTGTAAACCCCTTCATCTCATTCAGTCCTTCCCTCAACTCCTCCACTGGAGTTCCACTGCTCAGTCTGATGTTTGGTTGCTAGCCTCCACATCTGCATCCATAAGGCTCTGACAGAGCCTCTCAAGAGACATCTACCTCAGAGTCCTGTCAGCAAGCACCTCCCAGCATCATCAAGTGAGTTTGATAGCTGCACATGGGAAGGACCCCCAGGTGGGGCAGTCCCTGGACAGCCCCTCCCTCAGTCTCTGCATCACTCCTTTTCTCTGAGTTTCCTTTAGACAGGATCAATTCTGGGTTAATATTTTGTGAAGGGTGAGTGGCCCCATCCCTCAAAAGTGGGCTTTGCCTTACTTCTGGATATGGTCTCTGCAGGTTCTCTCCCCATTTTGTTGGGTATTTCAGCTAATGTCTTCTGTGTTGGGTCTGGGAGACTGTTATTTTTCTGGCATCTGAGACTTCCTGGTGGCTAACTCTGTTTCCCATACCCCATTGCTACACACCTCTGTTCAATTTCTTCCCTGTGTCCTCCCACACTTAATCCTGCACCTCCTTTTTTCCTCTCCCTCTCCTCTCTTCCTCCCAAGTTCCTCCAGCCCTCAACCTCCCATGATTCCAAGATGGAATGAGGCACCCACGATTTGGTCTTCCTTTTTCTTGACCATTATATGGTCTGTAATTTGTATCTGGGTGTTCTGAGCTTTTTTTCTTAATATACACTTATCAGTGAGTACATACCATGTGTATTCTTTTGTGACTGTGTTATCTCACTCAGGATGGTATTATCTAGTTCCATTCATTTGTGTAGGAATTTCATGAAGTCATTGCTTTTAATGGCTGAGTAGTTCTCCATTGTGTAAATGTACTACATTTTTTTGTATCCATTCTTCTGTGGAGGGACATCTGAAAAATCTTATAGTGAAAGAAACCAAGTACTTTCTGTAATAGGCCAGACATATTAAGAATGAGATCATTTTTTACAACACCTACAGTAGTCATATTTATAACACAACATAGATCAGAAAAGCTCTCACTCATTCTGCTCTACATGAACACAATATCAGATGTGTTACCAAAACAAAAACAACAACAACTAGCAGTGTAGTAGAACTATATATTGAAGTAGTACTAATTATTGTTTAGAGAGAGAGAGAGACAGAGAGAGAGAGAGAGAGAGAGAGAGAGACAGAGACAGAGAGACAGAGAGAGACAGAGAGAAAATCCAAACAAGGATCAATATGACTATGTATGTGCACTGCTGTTGTATGGAAATAATATTACTTATTTGATATTTGAGCACAGTTACTAAGGAGTTATTTATCCTACGAAGACCATTCATCAAATGTGAATAAATGATCATTTAGAAAATAATGACCAGATAATTCTCCCAAATATTTGGTGATAATCATTTATGTAAGATACAAAAAATAAGTAACAAAATGCTAATTAAATATTCTAACACTTCAGCTTTTCTTAATGAAAACCTAGAAGTCTTTATTCTCCTGGGCAGCTGTTTTGGGTGTTTTGATGCTGGTGGCTGGAAGAGATTTTAAGAAATATTGACAAGGAAGCAAGTGATACTATTTGGTACTGAGAAATGAAAGATATGTGTGTGTGGTAGGTATAGATACATACAGGGTGCTGGTTATCATTTTTAAAGATTTGAGGGAAAAGATTTAAAACTTTTGTTATGGAATTTGCAAAGTAATGTTTTAGATGCTAATTAAACATGTCCATACAGTGAATAGACACCTACTAAAAGAGTCTCACAGTTTTCTATTGCTCTTTCAGGATATATTATTTGTTGGTAATAACAGCCAACATTAAATTAGCCAGGTCTTGTTTAGAATATTTGAAACAATAATTGAATCCAAGAGCTGCCCCATAATGAGTCATATTTACCTAAGTGAGTGATTGTTCAGTCTTAAATAATGGTAATTTGACAATTTTAAGTTACTTTTATTCTCAATATTTGAATTAGCATATAATGAATATTATATCATCAGTTATGCATTTCATAAACATATTTTCAGAAATGTTTTCTGAAATCCTTAAGAAAGTTTTAGAGATAATTTTTTAAATATAAAATGTCACTATAAGAAGTCATTTCTGATCTATTTGACATATATCTTGGCCATTTACTTTATTTCCATCCATCTTTGTCTTAGGCATATAGAAATGTGTCCACAAATTTTGGAAAAATAAATGTAAATTCACATAAATGAGTGGAAAAACCTATAACCAGTATCAACTGTCAAGTGAATTAGAAGGACAGAATGAGTAATGGCTGTGTATATATAATTCTGCTGATGCTATGGATTTACAGATACATGTGTGACATTTGTCCCACAAATAGAGACAAGTGAACTCATTTAAAACACATTAGGGATATCTTCAGAATCTGTGAGAAACTTTTCTCCAAATAGGTTACTTGATTAGTCATCTTCATAGCTTCATAGTACACCCAGAAGGACTTGGAGATCTTTGATGAAGACACCTTTCTAAAACCAAGAAAATAAAACACAATCCCATAGTGATTTGCCACTGTTAAAGATATAGATGACTCATGAATTAGTTTCTGTATTTTGAATAAGAAAAAAAATCTACTAGAGAAATTATCTATTAAATGAGCAGAAAAATGTTAAACACATGATTTACCTATCTAAGCCAACCACTGTGAGTCTTAGATGTATTTTTCTGTAAATTATTTGAAGTTTTAATTTATATTTTGTTTTCAAAATATCCTCATTCCATTTTCCCCTCCCTCCATTGCTATCATTCCTTCCCACCCCACCTCCCCAAAATCCACTCCTCCTCCATCTTCTGAAAATTCTAGTCAGGAATAATTACAAACTTGAGTGGTAATATATTTCAAATAATGGATTATTCTAATTAAACTGTTCAGTTTGGAAAAACTTCTCTGTACTCTTGTCTACAAAACCAACTATGAATATAACCACTCAGTTCCAGTGTGTCCTTCATGATTAGAAAATAAAATGAAACTGATGTACTTTTCTTAGCTCCTAATAGGACAGGCAGAAAAAATTTGGTTCAGCATTTCTAGACTAAGTAGAAGTTTTCTTTTTTGTTTGTATTTTTTTTATCACCATTAGTATTTCAGATAATTGATAAAGTCAGAGAAACAAAATTGTTTTATGACAGCTAGGAAATAATTTATAAAAATGTTCAAAAACTATAAAACTGGTTGTAGGAATATGGTTTACTTCATGAAATGCTTGTCTAGCAAGCATTAGTATCTAATTTACTCCCTAGAACTCAGGTCCTGAATTCAATATCAATACCAATTAATTAATTAACAAGGATACATTCTAAAGGTACTGACTAAATTATATAAGCAAAATTTACTTTATATATTTGTGTGAATTTATAAAATTACATTTAAGATCATATACATATGATTCTGGTTTTTTAGAGCCAAGCGTGGGGGTGAGCATTTGTATTCCCAACATTAGGAAGATAGAGACAGGAAGATACATAAGGTTATCTATCTACCCTGCCAAGCCTATACAGTAACCTACAGATGAAGTAGAAGAATCTCCATCTACTGAAGAACAAGATTCAAGAGTAACCTCTAGTCTCCACATGTCCATCCACACACAAGCACATGCATCAGAATATACAGGAACAATTAATATGCTTTCTTACATACATACAAATATATATATTTATATATATACACACATATATACATGCATATGTACATACATATATATCTGTATATGTGTACATATATATAATTAAATATAATTAAAATTATAATATTCTGTAAAACATTCTTTATGTCTAAAATTTAGTGGAAATTATCCTATATATATCATTTTTTAATATTAGTATATTATCATAATATTAGTTTACCATCAGTATATTATTATATTTTTCATTATATTATTTTACGTGTACAAATCTTTTGCTTACATGTATTTCTGAGCACCCCTATTGTGCCTGAGGAGTCCAGAATGTGGATCAGCATCCTTGCATCAAGATTTACAGATGGTTGTGACACATCATGTGGATCCTGGGAATGGAACCTGTGTCTTCTGAAAGAACAGCAGTACTCTTAACCACTGAGCCTTCTCTGCAGTACCCAGTGTATTAATGAGAAACCTCATAGGTCTATACTGTTGAATTATTTTGAAGTAGTTTAATCACCATGAATTAAAGAGAAACTATAAATACAATACATGGTACTAGCATAAGTATCTAGTCAACTTTTGAACAAGGATCAGAAGAAATGGATCAAAGTCAATAAAAACTTCTATGGTTCTTTAATCACAATTACCATCTGTTATCTTGATTGTTTCAAATCTTCAAGTAGTCTAGAACTCTATGTCTCATCCTAATTCTCAAGTCAAACAGAAAGAGACTTGCCAGTTATTGTATAGCAAAGGGCAAACAAATACCAGTACTCCTTTGAAAGTTGTAGGCAACTTTCAAACACTGTTTAAATAGCAAAATACAAACATTATAGAGTAATGTGACAAACAGTATAATTACCATCTTGACATTCCATTGCTTTTTTTCTTCAAGTGTAATTTTTAAATTTTGTTTAATCTTTTCTTACAGTCCAGATTTTATCCCACTCCTGGTCCATTCTCTGACTGTTCCACATCACATACCTCCTCCCTGGACCCAGTCTCCACGAGGAGAGGATTCCCAACCCCCACATCCCCAGCCCCCCAGACCTCCCCACTCCCTGCGGCCTCGGGTCTCTTGAGGGTTAGGTGCATCTTCTCTGACTGAGTTCAGACCTGGCAGTCATCTGCTCTATATGTGATGGGGGCCTCATATCAGCTGGTGTATGCTGCCTCATTGGTGGCTGTGTATCTGAGAGATCTCAGGGGTCCAGATTAATTGAGACTGCTGATCCTCTTACAGGATCTATCAGAGGGTTTTCTTTTCCATGTATTAATTTTGAGACAACTCTCTATTCAGTCAACATCAGACTTTAACACTCAGTATTTCTACTTCAGGGTCCAGAGTGCTGGCATTATAGACAGAATATGGTGGTGTCTAGGAAAGTCAATTTTGTCTGAAGTAATCATTTTGCATTGGAAGTTCCTCAAAGTCTTCCCTGATTTCTCTCCCTTTTGCATTCTCTCCCTGATCCTCAGCATGGAAGACCATCTCTCTTTATGTGATCATTACGTAGCTTCACCAGCTGTATCCAGTGATCCACACCACTCAGAGAATACATGTTTTTGGAGGAAACCTCTTGTATGTGAACTCCCTGCCCCTTTTTCACTACGCTCCTCTGTTTCTCCTATGTCTTCCTAAGGTTCACCTTTGAATAGATACATTTCTTATACCAACATTGTCTTCTGGGTATTTGGACAGCAGAGAACAGGAAAAAGTTTACATTCCATAAAAAATTTGCACCTTGTTCTGAGTCACATTAGTTTCCTAGTAACAATTTACGAAGTTTATTGTATTCATATAAAACAATTATTATCCCAAGGGGAATGTTTAAAAATGCCATTTGGCTTGTCAAAATAAGAGCATTAAGTCACCTTCAATAATGACTTTGAAAAAGAATATATTAAAAACCACAAATTACATTTTATTATGCTAATATTTAGTAAAGTCATAATTTTATACCAAAATTATAGTAAAGGTATAAATTTCAGTATGAGTGCTATAAAGCCATCAATATTCTTGGTAATGGAACTGAGCCCTGATTCTTGGATCAGCAAATGGAAGCTCTGAGAGGAAACCATAACGAAGCTAAATTTAGGATCTGAGAAAGCTTGCAAGTCTTACTTACTCTGAAACACAAAGGACATAAATTTAAAAATCT
Source organism: Mastomys coucha (assembly GCF_008632895.1). NCBI lineage: Eukaryota > Metazoa > Chordata > Mammalia > Rodentia > Muridae > Mastomys > Mastomys coucha. The sequence goes on along the minus strand of NW_022196899.1, from coordinate 38,921,664 downwards.
AAGGACAGGTTACATAAGGTGGTCACAATGGCCACTTCATAATGGAGATCACTGGATATTTCCTGGCACTCTGAGAGACAATGTACTTTAATGTAGATTATATCGATTTAGCCTAACACAACTCTTTCCTCTTACCTTGCAATAACGTGGAGCAAATCAATGCAATCTGCATTTCAATACTTTGTTTTACTGACTTCTTAATAGACATGGTTTAAAAATTTTGATTAGAGGACAATATGCCCACACCTATGAATAAATGGAATGCATAGAGGTAGGAAGCCAGAAAGCAAAATAAATCACTATATTTTTAAATTCACACAACAATTAATGCTTGTGTATTTTAGAGACATTGTCGATAAAGACATGACCTTGCTTACTTTGTGACAGTATCTGAGAACACTCCTTAGCTCATTGTGAATACTGTATTCATATCATTGCAATAAAGTATGAGGTAAAAGGTATTGCCAGTAAGAGCACAACAAACTCAACATATCTGTCCTACCTCCACTCTCTAGGCTAGCTACTTAGTGTCCATGAATGTCAAATATAATTATGGAAAATATAGTGAAAAAGCCTGAAAGCTGAGATTTTGTGAAAGTTTTGGGCCACTTCTATTCTACAGTTAATTGTTCTGTGGTGTTATAAATAGTGATAGCTGCTTTAAAGACAATGACCAGCAGTGTTGATGATTCTGCTGCCACTGTTTGTCAAGTCTTATTATTGTAGATGTAACCAATGGGCGGGCATTGACAGTAATATAAGTAAATCAGGAAAGATACTTGTTACAATCAATGTAAAGGCATTCATGCATATAGGTTAATGCAAAATGAATTGTTTATTTTAAAATGTTCTAATACTGTGGTTCTCAAACTTCCTGATGCTGCATCCATTTAATACAGTTCTTTATGTTGTGGTGATCCCAACCATACAATTAATTTTCGTGCTATTTTATAACTGCAATTTTGCAACTATTATGAATCATAATGTGAATATCTGGGTTTTCTGGTGGTATTAGGTGACCCCTGTGAAAGGGTTGTTCGATACCCAAAGGGGTCACAACCCACAGGTCGAAAACCACTGATCTAACTAAATGTGAATAATAAAATATGTGAATGCTGGGGAGATTGATCAATCAGAAAAATACTTGAGGACTTGAGTTTTATCAGTCATATCTCACATGAAGATTTATACACTGAGCATAGCAGTATGTAGCTGGAATCCCATACTTGGGTTTTACTGGCCATATTAAAAACACTAATCTGTAATTCTGAGGTTTGGGGATGGACACTGTTTCAAAAAAAAAGGGTGAAAATGATGGACGGTGACACCTGATATTGACCTCAACTCTTGATGAGCATATATATATATATATATATATATATATATATATATATATATATATACCACTTATTAGATACACATACACACAAACCACACACCCACACACTACCAAATATGGCATGAGAATTCTATTAAATGTTTGATACAGCTCACTTAGCAATAATATAGTAGATGATTATGATGCGTATGTATGTACATCACAGAAAAAGAAAAGAAATATTTCATATTGTCCATAATAACCATAAACAGGTTGCTAAAAAGAACAAACTAAGGTAGATAATAAGCCCTTACTTATTTCAGGCATCATAAAGGCATAAAAGTTAACAATATTTCTGCTATTTTTATCTACTTTATCAATGTTCCCACTCCTTATTCAGCTCAATTTGTAAAAACCATTTTCAAACCTCTGCCTATCTTTCTCTTTCAGAGTATGCTAATATTTATTCTGCATCACCATATTGTTTGCTTGAATTTATCTGTGGTAGTTTGAATAAAAATATCCTCTCATAGTCTAGGGTATTTAATACTTAGTCACCAATTAATGATTGAGTTTGGTGATGTTTAAGTGGTGTAATTGTTGTGGAGGAAGGTGGCCTTTAACAGTTCAAAGCTCCACCTAGTTCTAGTTTGCTCTCTCTGTGTCTCATGGCAGGAGTTTAAGTTGTGGGCCCTTAGCTTCCTTTTCTAGCCATGGAGTAACTGCTTTTTTCATTCTCCTACTCTGCCACCATAGATTCTAATCTCACTCATATCATAAGCGCAACTATATTCTATATAACTTGCTTTTGGTCATGGTATTTTAGCATGACAAGAGTAGAGAAACTAATACAATAGCCTACAATGATTTCTTCTCTGGATGAGTCTAATCACATAATTCACACACATAGACACACACACACACACACACACATTGTAAATCACTGGGCTTTGTTCACAGTTGTAGATATCACACTGTAGATATTTGAAATTTGACAGATTATGCAATATAGTTCGTATGTGTTTAGTCCCCCATTTTCTATAAACAAGATATAGATATTAAAAGGAACATCTAAAATCTTCTTATGAACCTCAGAAATCAACATTTACCAAAAATTTGTATTTGGTATATATGAAATAAAGCTAGTGAGGCCATTTAATAGTCATTTATAAGATTATTGTTAAAAATAAATTTTAAGACTTTAGATATCCTATTTATCAAATAATTCTATTAAAATGATGTATATCCAACTAGCTTTAGAATATTACTTATCATAGTTTTATAAATTAGACAAGAATATTTTGGTATGCTTATTTATATAAAAAGATTTTCTTGTTTGTTATCATAGGTTACTCTCTGAGTTACATTGTTCAGGTTTACAGGTTGAAATAAAAACATCAGTATAAAGGGTCCACAAAGCCATACCATATTGAATCTCTTAGGTAGGGTTTTTATTACTGAGATAAAACACATTTCCAAAAGCAACTTGGGGAAGAAAAGAGTTTATCTTTCTTCTTTTACTTCCACTTCACAGTCCATTATCAAAAGTTTTGAGGGCAAGAGCTCAAGGCAGGAATGTGGAGTCAGGAAATGCACCAGAGACCTTTAAGTTTCACTGCTTACCGAGGTGCTTCTCATGGCTTACAATCCCAGATCTTTTTTATCTTTATCTTTCTCTCTCTCTTCTTCCTTTAATAGCCTTTCTTCTCTAATGGCCTCCTTTCTGTTTCCATGATGAATACACACTCTGGAATCTATCACCTTTCTACTCCTTTTCTTTATCATATCTTAATTCTGTTTTAAGAAATAATTTCCATCATATGTATACATATATATTGACTGCACATATGGTTTGTCATCATGTTTGTGATTTTCTCACAAAGTTACATATTTTTATAAATAAGGCAAAAGTCAAAGGATACTTACCCTATTCCTTAAACATTGTTCATTACTGTTTGGAAATTTTATTTTAAGTATTTCTGATGTCAGGGCCACCTATGACAGTCTTTAGATGACCACAATTTCAGTACTAACTCTAAGAGAATACAGTCAATTATTTCTTCCTGTGTTGGCTTAGAAGATAAAACTGTTTCCCATTCCCCAGCTCACTTCATTTTTGTAGTTCATCCACATATTTGATTCAGTCTTTGTTCTCCACTGGCTTCCTGACTGTAAACTTTCAAATATATTCTTTTATTTCTACTCTGCAATTTATTCTTAGGGAAGATTTTTTTCCTTTTCCTTTTATTGAAAGTAGATGCTTTTTTCTTATTTCATATACCATGATTACAGCTTCCCCATTGTCTATTTATCCTCATTCTTCCTGACCTTTCTTCCCTCTCTATCTCTCCACCCTACCCTCAAACAGTAACAGCCTAGACAGGAAGCCATCAAATAGGACTCTTAAAATTTTTTCATAAGGAAGCTGAAGTGTAGCTCTCCACAGTTGAGGCTTCTAGGGATGTGAGTGAGGAATGACTCAATTTTCTTTAAGAGCCTGGCCACTGGGGTTTTGAACATGCTCCAGTGAGTATAAGGACAACACAAATTGGACTTGGTTATAATTTTTTTTGTTATAATTATTCTTTCTTCTTCTGAGGGAGGTCACAAGGAGAAAGTCCAATCCCTGGGACAGCTGGAAAGTAAATATGATCAGTATTCATAATTTGAAATTTCTAAATGATCAATAAAAATATTATATTGGAAAAAAGAAAACAAAAGGCTTCTAGGGTAATATATAATATAATATAATATAATATAATATAATATAATATAATATAATATAATATGATCAAACAAAAGCTAACACATGAAAATTGGACATAACAAACAGAAAAGCTCAAGGGAAGCACAAGAAAGAGCCCCTCACTCATTCACACAATCAGGAAACCATAAAAACACTAAACTGGAAATCACAGTATCTATGAAAAGGATCTGGTTCTGATCTATATAGTTCTGGAGAATGCTGCCTCAATTTCTGTGAGTTCATGACTGCTTTGATCATGTTGATTTAGAGGGTTTTATTTTCTTGATGTCCTCCATCCTCTTTAACTTTTACACTCTTTCTGTCACTTCTCCAGAATCCCCTGAGCTCTATGCGGAGGGGGTTGGTAGAGATATTGCATTTAGGACTGAGTGTTCCAAGGTCTTTCATTCTCTACATAGTGTCTGATGGTGGAACTGAGAATCTGTTGCCGACAGATGAAGAAGCAAGCTGCTCTGATGACAGCTGAGCAAGGAACTAATCTTCATTGGTACAGCACACAAACAAACAAACCAACAAAAGCAGAGACCATGCAAGACAGCAGTGATGGCTAAATGTAGGTACCAGTTTGACTTCTTCATGTTCAATGAGTTGCAAAGGTGTTGTCTTCAGCAATGGAGCCTTCCTGTCAGTTTCTAGGGAGCAATTTATAGGCTTGGAAACAGCCTTAATTGTTGGGGGATATCGAGGGATCCTTTGAGTAACAATCTAACTAGATATAACCCAATCTTGGTACAGACAGCATTATTTGGTGAGACGACTTGGCCAATTTAGAGTTGTTTGCCACATTAGTTTGTGGTTTCATTTTATGTGCAATTTCCTTGTATGTATATATTTTAGAAAGCATCTACTGTACAGTTTCCATATATCATACAGGCCTTATTTTTGACTGTCTTTCTTGGGGGAGATTCTTTAGGGCAAAGAATGATTCCAATTGCACAGTGATGCCATTCAGCAAACATTACACTTAATGAAAATTTCAGACATATTCATTTCACAGAAGGAAAGTACATAGATGTATGATTTCCCTGCTCTTTTCAGTGAGTAATTCTGTACAATAACTGAAGTCTGTGTGAATCAGAAGTACATTGAAAAGATCCTCATTCATTGAAAATTAGGTAATCATCACTGTGACAATCACAATATTAACAAACTCATAAAAGGTTAAGGTAATGAAAACTGTTGAGCAAATACAGGATGGAATTATTTGCTTGCTTCTGACCCCATAAAAACTTCAACAAGACTTTCCATGACATGAGAAACAGGATTGTAAATCTGAATCACATACAATCTAAATATATATTATCATAAGTTAACAAAACTACTTCATTGGCATTGGTCTGAAAGCTACTAGGCTTTCAGGTTTCTGCTGCCTAGTCTGCAAGTCTTGACATCACCTCTAGGCAAAGTTAAACTCTGGCTTTAACTTTAAAAAGGGAGATCTTGGTCTTGAAACATGGAGGGCTTCCAATAACAATAAGTACAAGAATATCAAACTATATTTTTCAAGTGTTTTCATCTAAATTCAGGAACAGTGGGCTTTAGATGAGAATGATGATGTCTTAGAATACACTGTCTACATCTAGCATTCCTCCAAGGACACAAACTTCCCCATCTAAACTCATACAAAACAACTGTGATTATATATATCTCAAGCTGATTTGTATGTGGAAAGTATAGAAAAATAAACCAAATTACCTATATGTTTATGTCTGAGTTTGATATCCTCCCTAGATTTTTTTAATATTTCATTACATGTATTTAATGTATGCATGTGTACATTGAGTGTATGCTTGTGTGCATGCATGTAGTGTGTGTGTGTGTGTGTGTGTGTGTGTGTGTGTGTGTGTGTGTGTGTATGGTGCCTTTGAGGTTAGGAGAATGCATTTCTGCTAGTGAGTTTGTAGTACTTAGAGGAGAACCTACAATAAATGTGTTATCTCCTTCCAAGGTGTGAGTCTGAGAGATTAAGTTCAGGACATCAGGCTTGGCATCAGTAAATCATCACATTAGCTTGCAATTTCTTAATTACAGATTATGATTTTTTTATAAAATGCAGATAATAGCCGGGCGGTGGTGGCGCACGCCTTTAATCCCAGCACTTGGGAGGCAGAGGCAGGCGGATTT
>NW_022196899.1:38864104-38915296 GCF_008632895.1 Mastomys coucha | reverse complement strand
AAAAAAAAAAAAAAAAAAATGCAGATAATAATGAAATATTTCTTTATCAAAAATAAACTATCATCACCATTATGGGAGATCTATGGTTATTAACTGTTTAGTTAGAGTTTTACTGCTGTGAACAGACACCATGACCAAGGCAAGTGTTATAAATGACAACACTTGAATTGGGTCTAACTTACAGGTTCAGAGGTTCAGTCCATTATCCTCAAGGCAGGAATACGGCAGCATCCAGACAGGCATGGTACAGGAGGAGCTAAGAGTCCTACATCTTCATCCAAATGAAGCCAGAAAACAGACTGGGCATCCTCGGGCAGCTAGGAGGAGGGTCTCTAAGCCTACTCCCACAGTGACACACATCCCATAATTTTGAGGACAAAGAAGCCTATATATTTGTCCTGTACTAATTTTTTTTTTAAAAAAATGGCATTTTATTAAATGCAGAGGAAATTTTCTTTTTATTCTTTTCTTTTACATTATTTTATTTTACTTCAAATGATATTCCTCTTCTCTGTTTCCACTACACAAATCACTTATCCCATCCCCCTACCCTCTGCTTTTATGTGGGTGCTCCCCTTCTCACCCACTCACCCACTCCTGCCTCAACAATCTAACATTCCCCTAACCTGGGGCATTGAGCATGGGACATTTTAGAATGCCTAAGTTACCTAAAACTGAGGAGGTAGTTCTGAAAGACCAACTTAGCTCAAGTGGAAAGTAAATTGTAACTCCATCTATGTTGAAATGAAGAAAATTTTGGAATGGAAGAGACACATCCATGCTAAAAGAGTAGTACCTGACTAGGAGAGAATCTAAGACTATCCAATGATTTATTATATACACAAAAAGATCAGTCCTGTGCCCTAGAAAGATGCTTTAGTGTTTGAAACACTTGTTCCTGCAAAAAGGACCGGGGTTCAAATTTTTACCATCCACATGGTAGATTACAACTGTAACTCCAGTTCCAGAGAATCTGACCCATTCTTATGACCTTGTGGGTGCCAGAAGTTCACACTATATACAGGGATATATGCAAGTGAAATATTCAGATTTATAAAATAGAACAAATAAATTTATAAAGTATATTATTAGATATAAGCCCAGTAAATTAGAGAATAGAGATAGAATAATATCCAAAGGGTATAAATACTGTCAGTCCTGGAGATTTATTTCAGTGAGCATTTGTTTAGATTTGTAGTATAGAAAGGCAAATTATATAGCTCAATACTCTTTGTCAAGGATAACAGTTGTTACTGAGTCACTGTCCCATATATATTAAAAAAGTGAAATGTGATAGACTTCACTGCACTATATAGTATCATATATCTGTGACAAAAAGATATACATAAAGAAAATTACACTGTGTATTTTATATGCACGTACACACATACAATATTTTGAGTGAAAATAAAATAAGAAACAGAAATGTAATTTGGAAAATCTCTACTAATATTATGAATTTTCAGAAAGCTCTGAGGTACAGACTGAAGGGTGGTAACAATGGAAAAAGACTTTCAATAGACCAGTGTGACTCCAAAGTTGATCAAATAAATTGATTACTTCCATGCCTAGTTGAAGGAGACTGCTTAGAGTGTTTTACTGAGCTAGAGATTGGGCAATAATGTGACTATGGTCATGCTTGAGAAGGAGCTTTTCTTAGCACCCAATGACATATCACATGTGATTTCATTAATTTTTCATGATTATGGATAGTGAACAAGAGTATAATCGAAGCTTATAAATTGTCTACACAGGGCTTTAGACATCACACAACCATTAAAAGGAACGTCTGAGTTCAGTTCCCACCACCTATGTCATGTGGCTTATAACCTCCTTTAATGCCAGTGCTAATAGATGTTCTACCCTCTTCCAGCCTATGTGACCACCTGCATTCTCACTCTATACATACAACCAGAACACATACATATGTACACACACATGTACATATACAACTACACCAATATGTACACATTCTGAGAAAATATGTACGTGGAACACATTTCCAGCACACATAGAAGATTATGGAGTCAGGGTTGCAGGGAAGAGAAAATTAGAAGGTTTCTTTCTTTTTACCTCCATATGGGAGATTAGTAATTTTGCCCTGTGGAGAGACGGGTCCAGGAGCTGGATAGTGTGAATACCTTAACATTCTACCTCTTGGACTTTTCAGGGATAACATGTATAAGTCTTATATATTGAAGGAAGACATGATCTTTTCATGGGTAGCCCATTCCAGAATATCAGTGTATAGCAGGAAAAGTGAACATCTACGGAAAATCTATGTTGAATGTGAAATAGATAGATAGGTATCTCTATGACAATAGAACTATTGGCTGAGCACATATCCTGTTCCAAATGCTTTCCCCTAATTATGGTACAGGACTGATCTCATGAATAATGCAAAATGCCTGTGGTCTTATAAGGAGCCACACCAAAAATGTTAGACTAGGCTTTGGATAATTATCTCTCCCTATCGTAAGATCACTGCTCCTCTGACTCAATTATAATTGACATGGTAAGCTTTATCTCACAGGCTGTTTCATAAGCCCTGACATATTTTTATCCGAATCTCTATATTTTTACGTTCATGAACTGTCAGAAGAAATGATACCATTCATAGCAAATCTGAAGATGTACCTAAGTAAAGCTATGAGTGGTGATCAAAATAGAAACTTTATCTAATACAATTTGCATCCAGGTAGCCCTGATTTTTTTTCCCATTGTTACCGCAAAAGTTCTCTTTTTTTCCTCAGAGAACTAGACTATGAGTATAAGTGAGAATTTCAATAAGAAATGAAAATTTTATGTTTCATCTCTACTAATGAGTGTCAAACATTAAAAAAAATAAGAAAAAACAAAGATAGTGAAATCGTTGGGTTTCTCATATTATTTTGTTTCTTTAACTTGGAAAAGCCACCTGATTTTTTTCTGGTTACTTCTAGTTGTTTGTTTGCACATTTCTCTGGTGGGTTGTAAATGTCCTGATACTTACAGGAACTTTTCCTTTAAGATGACCAAGACTCATCTTAAACTGGAGACCATAACCAATCACCATATATAAATTCATGAAGCTGACACTATTCTCACCTGTTATGAGCTGCTTTATTGGTTTTCATTCCACCTGTCTCTTTGTATTTACGACGATTTAGTTCATAGTACATAAAACTTGAATATGTGTTCACTTTCCCTGTTGCAAATTATAAACCTCAAAGATGTGTTAACTGGCTTTGGGTATGTTTTCTGTGGCAGAAAGCAGACTATTTCCGTTCATTCTGTTATCTGTCCTCAGAAATGAAACTTACTCTGTGGATTACCATGTTATTTAAATAAGGGACTTATTTAATACTGGCTCATTGATAAGAAATACTTTGAGCTTTATTTCTATTTGAAATGGTGAGGTTAGTATTATGCATGAACTTACATATTTTCATGGAGTTTATTGGGAACAATAGGACAGAATTTTGAAAAACTAGTAGTTGATCAACTCCATTTCTGTGTTGAGAAGTTCACTGCATTGTATCCTTAGGCCCTCTCACGTCTCCATTGATTCCTTAACTATTTTGCTGTTTGCAAACTTTTTAGTCTTCATTTAAGTAACTTTAGAAGAGAGAAAAAGTGTTCCTTCCTTCTTGCAGAAGTATAATAGAAACTGTTTTGCCTAGACGGCATTTAGCATAGTTTCTCTTGAATTGTTCCATCACAGAACCTCTCGTGAATCCACATTTCAACCATCCTGTTTAACCTTACCTTCAGTAAGGTCCATCACTAACTCAGCTAATGGCTCTGGCCTGGCCTGGCTAGGAACTAATTTGTGTCTGTCAAGTATAAACTATCCTTGCAAGTGGCAGCTTTAGGCATTAGGACACTCTTGTCATTGTTTATTGAGGCATTGTTGGGGGCAGAAGGTAATATCAGGAGATTAACTTCTTGTTTCCACTCTAACAAGCACATGGGGGGAACCATCTATTTCTGCCTCTGGACACTGCTGTATCTGGATGTATGAAGCAAAATTGGTGCTGTCATTAAATGACTGGAATGAAATCTTGCCCTAGGTTAAAATATCCATAGTGATAAGACAAAATTGCAAAGACCCACAGCACAGCCGTGTTCAGCCCACCATGATGTTGACATTTTTACTATTTGACTCAACTGGCATTATTAAGCTGAGTTGCCCTGGTGCTCACTGCTTGTAATCTGAACCATTTTAATTGTGCATTATCAATAACATGGACCATTGATAAAGTAGATATTTAAAATGAAATTTCTTGATGTTCAAAGTTGGAGATAAGGTAAAGAGGATGTTTTCCTTTAACCTTGCTTTATAACTCTAAGCCATAAAAGATGGAAAAAATTACAAACAAAAAGATTAATTAAAGCTACGAATATGCAAAGGTAACATCAGAAATAGGAGTTTGATGATAAAAATGTTCAATATTCTTTATTCTGCCCATGAATTGAATGTATAGTTTCAAAGCCCTGTTCTAATGGAGTTTGAAGATGAACTGTTTTGACCCATGACCCTGAAGCGGCTTTTTTTTACATTGTCACTTACAACTTTCAGAGGAAAGTAGAAAGGGAAGATGTTATAAAAACACTGATAGGGATTTTAACAGGGCTTTCTTTTCTGAAGGTTTTGTCCTAACAATAAGGAAAAGATTAGTAAAGGATAGATGATTGGCAGTTGAGAATGATCCTCTGTAATGTGTTCTACATATCTACAAGCAGGTCATCTCTTCAATTTATAATTCTAAGTAGTCCTTTTCTCTGCGGGCTGACTGGTGTATTGTATGTCATGGAAAAAGTGTCTTAGGTTTCTATTCCTTGACTTTTACTGGGTAAAAAAACATAAGCAAACATCTGCTAACCTGTGGGGAGCCGTGAATCTTGAGAGGCATTCGCCATGGCAAGATGGCGCCTACTTCCGCTGTTAACTCCTAGTGGACAACTGTTGGCGCATGTGTATAGAGTGAAAAGGACGCCATGTCACGGCCCATCCCGGGGCGTTACGTAGGGTAACGAGCGAACAGCCAATCATGAGCAGACACACCACGCTGTGGGCAGATACGCACACTGTGGTGTATATAAGCAGTGCGGATTTTGGGTTCGACCCTTTTTTCACTATGGATGGAGACAAATAAACAGTTGCTACAGAAGGAACCTAGTGTCCACGTGTCTTCTTCCCGGCGAGAGGACCACGCGGGCTACACTAACCCAGTATAACAAACTGATAATAGAACAAAGACATGATTCTACCAAACTTAGCTTGGTGAAGCAGTGAATTTATTGGAATTCCTTAGAGAAATGTGGAAGGTGGGCGACTTAAGGTATCATAGATAATTGATGAAGAAACATCACTTAAAGCACACCCCAGGTTCAGTGATGCTCACAAAGCTTGCATCTCTTGAACTAACTGTGCAACTTGCATTCAGTTCTGCTGATCAGGCACTATTCCCCAGAAACTATTATTGCTTATATAATTTCAGAGAAAGAACATGTGAATCTTATAAATTTCAGGAACCTCCTGGAATTTGTAAATTTTGTTTATTTCTTGAGAGTTAATGGAATGTGTGGTTTGGAATGAAATAACTATACAACAATATCTCTTACAGCACTCTTTGTCTATTTGCATTTGGGACCCTAATTCAAATTAAGTATGCCCACAATGATTCCTGCTTACAGCATCAGAAAGGAACCTAATGAAATGGAAGTACTAGATATCTTAACAAATGGTTCTTATAGTGAAGTGACAGAAACTGGTGTTACATTGCAGGTGAGAAACAAAAGAGAATTGATGGTTTTAGTACAAAATCAAAAGAGAACACAAACCAAGGAGATCAAACAATGGCTCTCTGGTTTCCTCTGAGTGTCTCCAAAGGGGAGTGGCTACCTCTAACCTCCTCTAACCTGGCAGCATTGCTCCACCTTGCTTTGGGGCATGGAAACTCCTCTTACAGACTCATTCTTTACCACCACTTTCCCAAGAAGCAGACCACTTCTGACCTATTACCTCCACCCTTTCCTAGAGACAATGAAGGACTAGGAAGAATGTACAAAAGACTGATTTCCACAAGCAAACACTATTTATCAAGCATTTTAAAATTTATGTATACAGATACACTTTAAAATGATAAGAAACTAATTTAAGCATTAATAAGGCATTGTATTTAGTCTACACATCAAAGACATAATTTTTAGAGTAACTTCAAAGAAGGTAGATCTGAGTAAAAAAATAAACAGTGAGTATTGAAGTAGACAAATGGTCAAGGAGTTGGACACTTTTCAATGTGTAAAAATATCCCTCCACACACATACACAGTGCAGAAGCATAGCAGATATAATGCAGACCTTGTCCAACTGGTTAACAATGGCACTTTCTTGGTTACAGAAAGGAACAACAAATGAGGCAAGCTTAGTTGTTTTAACTTTCTAAATAAAGATAAAGTTGGTTGCATCATAATTTTAGGATATTTAAAGTTGATGAAATCGAATTACTAATACAAAGAGTCAACAAAATTATTTGAAAATACATAATGTCTATTATTCTAGGACAAATTAGTTATTTATTTTCTGCAAGGTTAGAAAAGCCAAGGTTGTCAAATATTTGCAGCTATGTGCATTTAATTTTAGCAAATAAACCTACATAGCCCCTTGGCCAGCACAAGCTTGTACACTTATATACAGAGAAAGGGAGTTGTACAGTACTGGCAACACTTAACATACAACATATTGTTAAGCTTGGAATTATAATGGAATTTTACTATAATAGCATAATAATAAAAATGCCTATTATTCATTGTTACAAGAATTTTATTCATGCACATGCTTCATCTTACTTATTAAAAACTTACTACTCGCATGTAAGCATACACATTACCTTCTTTTTACAAATAAAATAACTGAGGCATGTGAACTAATTAGATCAGTAAAGACAGTATGACTAGACAAAATGAGGTTCAGTTTAAATTGCATCATAGTTAAAACACATTTTGCTTAGTAGAGAAGGATCCTCCCAATGCTCTAAAAGTTGTATTTATCTCCTTATCCTTAAGTACAATCTTTAAGTTTGACTAGTTTTGGATAGATATGAGTCTATTTCATAGGTATCAGTATTTTACATATAAATGCTATATACAGAGCTTCTGTCAGTTGAATGTAGAGCTCACAACTCTGAATGCTAAAATGAAGGGACCCTTATACCTCCAATTGAACAAAAATTAATTAAATGGAAGAAAGATCGATTTCAGTTGCTGCATCAGTTTTCTGCAGTACTGCTCATATATTTTATAGTATATTCATACTTCAGGTTTGAAAAAGAATGGAAATTAAAATTATAGAAACAAGTTACATTTATGATTGACTTTTCAATGATGATAAAATTTGCAAGTGGTAGTTTAGTTACTTAGAAAAAATATAAAATTTTATCAGTACAATTATGAAATTAAATTGTCTGAGTTCATTATATTATACTTGGAATTTGCTCAAATGATAAAATAAATTAAAAGTCTATATTTAATGGAAAGTAAAATAAAAAGAGAACAAATTAAAATGAATGTAAATCCATATGCTTGGGTTTCAGAATACTGAAATGAGTCTTTCTACCATTTAATTACATCTTGCAGAACAGTGTAATCTCTTAATTCCCGTGAGCTTCTCATTTGTCCTGGTAACTGGCACCCACGCCTCTAGCATTCACAGGCCACTCTTCTTGTCAGGAATAAGGCAGACTGTGGAATTAGAGGCTTTTCAGAAGTGGAGCTCCAGCTCTTTAGCTGGTGATATATGAATCACGTTGAATATCCCATCAAACATCACCCTTTGATGGGGTTAATCTATATGTTAATGCTTCCTCTACTATTTGTGAATATTCCTGGCCTTTTTCATTTCTTGAATATGTTGTATCCTTGAAGTGTATTTTGTTCAAAATGAATTTGCTAGTCAGTGGAAAGTGCAGCATCCTCTCATGACAGAGAAATTACATTCTGTAAAGCTTCGGTTTTTAATGATATATTCACATTAGGTTAAAAAGCTCATTTTCAAAGGGTTTTGATTGTAACAGAAAAATGTATAGACATTGCACATAGATTTTAGTGGGGCAGAAGGGGAGATGTGCAACACTGCAGAAAACTGATGCAGCAACTGAAATCGATCTTTCTTCCACTTAATTAATTTTTGTTCATTTGGATGTATAAGGGTTCCTTCATTTTAGCATTCAGAGATGTGAGCTCTACATTCAACTGACAGATGCTCTGTATATAGCATTTACATCTAAAATACGGATACCTATGAAATTGACTCATATCTATCCACAACTCGTCAAACTTAAAGATGGCACTTAGGGATAAGTATACAACTTTTAGAGCATTGGGAGGATCCAGGAAGTGCCGGGACACATTTGCTTCATCTTCTTCATCACATAAAATAGCAGCTCATCCCCAAACCCCTTATGTTTCACAGGATCAGCTAGCGTGAACTAAGGTTCTCATGCTTTTAAGGCAAGCACTTTTCTGGCTGATATATGTGGAGAGCCCTGGCTTCTATCTCAAACTTTTTGAATTTAGAATAAGAAAGTTGTGCCTAATGCCCTCTGTGACCCAGAGTCCACCCTTTGTCCCCATGACCAATCGGAGGACTAGCTCCTGTGCTCAGAGAACCACTGGTGACCAGGAAGAAACACTAAATTTTTAGGAAACCAAGCTCTTTCCCACAGTTGTGACGTGGCCTGGGCAGTTTCAGACTGACTCATTGAGATGTGGAAGTAACTTTACCTCTGAATCATGACTGTTTTGTCAAACAACAAATATCTCACTTGAACTTCTCCTTTTATACTGAAAACAATTCCATAAGTCACATTCTGTAAGGGCACAATCCAATTTCCATTGAATTCAGTGCAATTTTGAGATGTTTTAATGGGGAGGAACATCAGGTGAAGAAAACCAGAGATTGCTTACCAAGACCTACATCAGACAGTTTACAAGAAGCTTGAATTCCAGATGCAGGGGATCAGCTACTCTCTTCTGCCCACCCCTGGTACTTGCACAAGTGTAGCATGTATTCTACACATGTGCATGTACACACACACACTCCTACACACATACTCATAAATATAACTAAATATTAAAGAGAGACTCATCTCACTTCACATCTCTTTAAATTGACAAACTATTGAAAATGGAATCCAGGATAACACTGATGAATCATGTAATTCAAAGTAAAACTATCCTATTTATAACTTTATGGTATAGGTACATAATTGAACCCTGAAATAATTATTTGTGCCATGTATTATATTAGTTATCTTGTAAAATGGTAACTTGTTTATATCAATAAGGAAAATGAAACAAAATCCTTTATTTAACCTTAGCTACCCTTGGAGCATATTAAACCGGGTAGTATATTTTTAAAACTGTTTTTTTTTTTTTTTTAAATCAAGTTCAATGTGAAGAGTTTTAAGGCTGTAGATGGTTATTCTAGCCCATGATTTCTATCAATTATGAAAATCTTTCTAGCAATCTCAAACATAGGTCTTGAGGTATGTTGAAAATATTTCTATCTCAAAAAGCTATGAGTCAACAAACATTTTACTGACACATAGGAGAAATTCTGGTCTGGACATTTTCCCTGGAACTTAGACATGTTTCAAAAGTAGATTGTATGCTTCTTTCATCTTATTAGAGTTTATGTTTAAATTTAATTTTTGCTCACCTATTTTAAAAGCATATCTTATTAAATTAACCATTTCTATTTGTTTTGTTTGTTTGATGTTTGAAAATGGCTGCAGGATCAATTGGCTTTGCTTTTTAGTTTTAAATTCACAGAAATGTTGAAAGCCTTTTAAATATCACACAGTCTTTACTCTGGACTCATTGCCAGCATTTTCTCATTAACACATCTTATATGTAAAGAGTGTATATGAGATGTGCAGATTGGGCTAATATCAAGCACATGCCTTCTTTGAAGATAATTACATATATATTAGAATAAAGCCTTATGTAATTGTGTTTTATTTCCTAATATTGAACTACATATGAGTTAAATTTTTAGAAAAAATTCCTACTTGGATATGATTTGAAATTTTTCCTGATAAATTTGTTTTTAACTAGATTTAGAATATCTGCAGTATTTGAGAATAAATATTTATGTGTATTTCATCAATAGGTTTCAACACCAATGTTTTACCTATTACATTAAATCAGTTATACATTTCATTATCTTTCCTATATAAAGTTGGCTATTTTAGTAATCTTTACTTTGGTCAGATCCTGTTAACATTATGTAACCAACACATCATTTTTTTCTATGAAATCAACTTACATAGAGATCAAGACAGCAGCTGCTTATCATTTACTTATTTAATGTCATATATTTATTTTTTTATTTTTCTATAAATTTAAACTTGTCTTTTCTTGCTCCAAAGATATAGAAGTAGTTTATTATATAACATTAGTGCTTTCAAAGAATCACTTTATAAGGTACGTTGGTAATTGCCATTTTTACATCTTTATTATTTTCTGTTAAACTGTGCCAACATTTTAGGTTTCTATTTCATTTATACTTAGTAGTCTCCATCTACAGATTTTATTTGACAGTTATCTCAGTCACTTTCTCTGATTTTCCAACATTGATATGTTATATAGATGATACAGTGCTATAGACTCTCAACTCTAACTTCAAAATATAGAATTTGATTCCAAATGATTGGTGGCTAATATTATCATAAATACTGTAAATTTGTTTAATCTTAGAATTAAACCCGAGCAGTTTAAGAATATATAAACCTGTACAACACTGAGGATTTTCTGTTCTTGGTAATATGATATGAAAATCCAGGTATGAGATGTGTTATGATCAGAATACTGTTAGTAATATATCTATAATTCCTATGATCATTTTGGTCTTTTTCTGTGCTTAATATTTTGTCAGCTTCTTAGAATATTTAAGGTTGATAATGTATTATTTGTCATAATCTTATAAATTTAGTATATATCATTTAATTTCCCTGTAATTGTTCTTATTTTTTATTTAGTGGTACAGACTCCTAATACTAGAGTATTTTGGTCAGTTCTTCTGATTTTGCTGGTTCTGTGCTAACTTGGCAATTTCTCTCTTATTAAATTCATAAATACACCAGATTGTTTTGTTTTCACTAAAGTTATGATCTTAACTATTTTAAAGTCCATGATTTTCTAAGAATAACAGTATATCCCCAATTGTGCCTCTGCTGGTATGTAGCCCACCATTCCTGCTGTCTTAAAATTTGTGTCTTTAATATGCTTACTTGTCCATGCCTATATTACTTAGATTTTTAAGTCATATCATTTTGTGAGTGCCTCTTGCATGACCTGAAGCAGGGCTTTATCTTGGGCAGTTACCAATGCACAAGTCTTAATCTTCTAGTTAATGTGGAAAATCAAATTTTTGATACTATGACTCTCTAAGGTCTCAACTTGATACTGATATTACTTTTTAGCCAATGTTTCCAATTCTTTTTATTTTATGGAGATATTTACCATTTTGTTTACTTTAACAACTTATGGAGTTACTTTTCTATTCTAATTATACTTTTATGGTTTTTATCCTCTCCATAATTTCCTTTCGTAAAGCTAACTTCTCTTACTTAGATTCTGTAATTGGTATTGCAGTTTTAAATCTTCTCTTTTAAACTGTGGGGATGATTTCCCTACAGTTCCACATCTGTACTCTATTTTTCATATGTATACTTTCCTTCTTTTTTCCTTTTCTTCTTTTTGCATCCATATGTTATGTAGAATGTGCTCATTATTTGTAAGCATTTTGAACAGGCATATGTGTTCAGATGTGCATGTCCCTATATGCACAAGAATACCAAAACCCAAGATACAGAGTGTCTTTCTTGTTTATATATCATCATATTTACTGAGGCAGGGTTTCTTGTTGAAAGAGGAGCTCACCAATCCTGGCTAATCAGACAAGGCGTGTTGTCCTGTGGACCTCTGTATACTACCTTGCACTTATATTAAAGATACTGCACAAACAGAAGCAGTTTGGTATATATTTCATCTTTTTGAGTTCTGCTATAGAATTTAGTAGATTTTGAGTGGCATTATTTTCCTTTTTTAATAATATGTTTTTCAGATTTGTTTATGTGGCAGACAGAGATTCACATATATAAAAAATTAAAATATTGAAAAATAATATTATGAAAGCCTAGTTCCATCATCTTCAAATTATTAAGTATCTTTATTTCATTTTTTGTCATCTCAGTGATACTTTATTATGGTCACATCAACAGGGAGAAAAAAACTTAACAGCTACCATATCAGATACCTCTCACCTGCTAGAAGGAATGAGTTTCTAGAAATATTCTATTGTTTATATTTCACAACAAAACAGAAGGTATGGTTATGGGTATTACTGTCATCATTATCATTCATTGTAAAATGGAAAATCATACGACTTTAACTTCTTGATAACAAGAACACCTAGGTTGAAAAACACACACAAATGAAAAGAGATAATGTTATTTTTAGTAAGAAAAGATCAATAGTTATAATGTATCCAGTGCACATTCAGTAGGTGGTGGTTGTGCTAATTACTGGGTAAATGTGCTGTATTAATATTCTATGTGCCACTGTGTGACTGGGGAAACTAAGGTATAGCTATTCTCATGTCTTGATGTTAGGTCCCGGAAGCTGACAGCAAGACTGCTCTAATATGTTGTAGATATCTATGATTTTTTTATTTTCACACTTATTTTTTGAAAGGATATTTGTTCAGCTGTATTTGTCATCATTTCATTTTTATATTAACAAGAAACACTCCTCTTGTACTCTTGTTTCCTCCAGCATTTTTCAGTATGAAATTTTAAAACTTCTTGCTACATAATTAAATAATATATATTATAATAATATTATATATGCAAATGTTCAGCTCATGCTAAAGCTTCCATAGTTCTACATCAAAGGAAGATAATTAGCACAATATTCAGGGAGTCTAGTTTACTTCAGGATATTTGACAGGCGATATCACTATTTATCCAAATATAATATTCACAGACAATAAAATATTCTGAAATCAACAGGCTTCCAAAGAGTAAAATGGACTATTAACAGACAGAAGTGTTCCAGGGCAGTCTAACAGTGATTCATGAAATAAAGTTGTGAACTAAATGAGTATACTTATTGTTCAGTCAACCTCAGAAGAACTGTAAGCTAAAGGATTATATAACACATGACTGTGGAATGCAGGGCACCTTGCATCTTTTTAGACAACATGACTGAAGTGGTTGACTGAAGGCTGGTGTGAAAAACAGCAATGCAACATTCCAGAGACATTTCTTCATCAAACACTGATCAAAGTAATGATTTTAACAAGTAGAACTTACTAAACTGTTGTTATTTACAGTTACAGCAATATAATTTAATGGTTACTGCCAAAGAAATAATCCTGAGGCAGTTACATCACCCAAAATTCCACTCCAACATAGGTGCCAACTAGTGAAAGCTACACACACAAGGTTTTTGTAAAATAATGAAGGGAAATACAGGTTGACCAGGTTCCTGACATGGCCTTCTCCAAATTATTTCTCCGGGGTTTCAGGAGTAACAGATTATATTATATAGAGCTCATTTTTTTCTTTTCATCTTGGTCCTTTCAGAAGGTTTAAAACCCATCTTGGAAATGATGACAGTTGTGGGAGAGTGTCAACGTGACCCACACTAATAATTGTGAGATGCCAGTGTTTCTTTATGCCAGACACATTCTTTCTTTCTTTAACTCACTAACAGCATAAAAGCAGGACCTGAGTTTCTGACTCTGTGACAAACATTGGCCACTTCCTAATCAAGGAGAAAATGAGCTCAAATTCAATTAACAATTCTATACAGAATGTTCCCACTATAAATTAAGAATCACAAAGACACCACAAGACAGATGAAGGAGAACTATAACTATCAACATATCAGAAATACAAAATAAAGTTGTTATGGTGGCTTGGATCATAAAGATCTGGAAAGGCTCAAATGTTAAACATTGGTTTCATCCTATAGGACTACAAGCAAATGGAGGAGCTTTGAAGGTGAAGCATAGCAAAAGACCATTGCAGGCATTCCATTGAAAGGATATTATAAACCCTTCTACTCTTGTTTAGTTTATAACCATCTGCAATGTGAACAGATTATTATCTCACAGAAGTTTTCCACCATGTCACCCCAGTTTCACAAAGAGAAGTAAACAACCGTAGAAGTCTCTAGAACCATGAAGCACCATATTTTTTTCTGTTTTTCTCAGTAAGTGTGACCTTCATGGCTCAGACAGTCTCTAATATTTATTATTATTATTATTATTATTATTATTATTATTAATTATTTAATCTTTTTTACAGTCCAGGCTTTATCCACTCCCAATCCACCTTCCAAATGTTACACATCCCATACCTCCTTCACCTCCTCTCCAGGAGAATGTCCCACTCCACCATTACCCCTCCAGACCTCCCCATGCCTGAAGCTAAAATTCTCTCAAGGATTTGGAGCATCTTCTCTTGAGTCTAGACCCTGCATGCCCAAATAAAGATCTAACTCAAGGGGAGGCCCCAAGGCCTGACATTGTTACTGAGCCTTATGTACAGTAACAATGTACTTAGGTGTACTTATGAACAGGAACCTACCATGACTGGCCTCTGGAAGGCTGAACAAGCAGCTCAAAGAGTCAGATACAGATATTTACACCCAACCAATGGACAGAATCTGGTGACCACTGTGGTTGAACTAGGGAAAAGCTGGAAGAAGCTGAGGAGGAGGGTGACCCCATAGGAAGACCACCAATCTCAACTATCCTCGAAACCCGGGATTTCTCAGACACTGAACTACAGACCAGGCAACATACACCAGCTGATATGAGGCTCCCAACACATATCCAATACTACTTTTAAAAGAATACTTAATTTAAGAATTTCAAGAATTTGGAGGAGACATACATTTAATTAAAATATATTTAAATTTAAATTTTGTTTTAAATAATAAAAATAACAAAAATTTCATGCAAAGTGTTTCTGTAATACTCATGACCCTCCCCAATTATTCCCAGATCCTCCCTCTTTTCTATTAAACGTTGGTTCCTTCCCCCTTTTCCTTATAAATACTAGTTTGTACTACACAACTCTTCTGAGATGTTTGGGCTTGAGCACATTTTTCCTACCAAGGACTGTAATCATAGAGCAGGCACTTTGTCATAGCCACAGAAAACTAATTTGGAAATTTCAATATATGTTTTAACTTGTGTGTATAAAATTAGTCCCCTTTAAAAAGATCATCTTCATGTACTAGAAACAATTTTTGGTCTTAAATTTAGAGAGGAATTATTTCACATATCTGGGTTGTTTTGTTTTGTTTTTGTTTGCTGTGGTTTAGAGTAGATGTTAGTTATAGATGAGAGAAAAATCTTTAATTAATTATAGTATTTCTAAAGTTATATTTGGTACTTTCAACTTATAAAACATATCAATAGCAGAGGAAGGTAACTTTATCTGGTTTTTGTAATATTTGTTCCAGTTGTTTATTTTCTTTATCTTAAAAATTTATTAACAGTTCTTTAAAACTTACTAATGATAATGATGGTGAAGGCCATTGCTGTTTTAACTTAATTAGGCTAGTGTCTCTCTAAAACTGATATTTGCAATTCAATTTTATTAAGTATTTCTTAGGATATTTAAAGAACATACCATTTGTTCTTGTTTTATTTGGAACTCTTATTAGACATGACATTTGAATTTCATTAAATGCCTATTTCTCCACAACTGATGTAATTATATATTATGCTGGCTTCATAAAATTAATTGACAAAATTTTCATCTTCCTCATATATTCATTGATTTAGAGCATAGAAATATAATGTTTTGAAAAAATTAGAATATGTTTAGCTTTGAAACTATCATTTTATTGTTTTTAACTTTAAGTACTTTATCTAATACTTTGATTATTGTAATTATAATGCTGTTTTTCAAATTCTTAATGTCATTTTCAAAATTTTTGTTTTCATTTAAAAAAACTCAGTTTAGTGTTTGAAATTGTATTGGCTAATATTGGATAGATGTCATGTCTTTCTTAATTTTTCAAGTTTTCTTTATTTGATCCTACCCTTCTTTTTTCTTTTCTATGTTTATTATATTTCTTTACTATTATTACCTTCTTGAAGGTTTATCTACTTTACTTATTGAATTAAAAGGCACAATTTGATACTCTCTTTTGTTCTTTTTTTGTTGAGATTTCTATATTGTGTTATAAGACCTTCTGGAGCACTCAGACTAACATTATAAGCTCCATTTTGTATTCGGACTTCATCTTATGTTGAGCTTGTCCTCAGGCTGAATTCAGGAACTGGAAAAACCACATGTTCCAGGAACCAAGAAACCCCTAGCAACAGCCACAACTTTCCTAATAACAGCTACTCAACCTTTAGTGACAATCAGCTTGCGTGAGGAAAACCCTTAATGTTCCAGATATCTCAGAATAGATCGCTGAAGTTAGCCACAAATGTACATACCAAACTGAAACCATTAGTAGTCAATACCAATGCTCCAAGCGGTAGCTTCTCAAATGTTAACCAATCATGTAACTGCCAAGTTGGAAAGTCCTTCATCCTGCTGAAATAATGAAGAAAAGGAAAGGTTTTACCATCTCAGAGCCATTGACACCCTTCCCACTGCATTGGAAATATCGGAGGGTCTGAGCTCAAGCTTGAATAAATACTCTTTGCTTCTGCTTGTGAGCTGGTCATATCTTGTAGTCTGTGGGGACCCTGAGATCTGGGCATTACACTTTCACAAACTGTTTGTCAATGTGTTCCTCCATCATCATGCTTAAACAAAAATATAAATAATTAGTGATAAATTTAGAAGCCATTCTCAACTTATGGTGCAAAAATAAAGACATAATAATTATCTCATTTCTTTCCACTTCCTGAACAATAGTGGTTAATATAACTTCAAGAATAAATAGAATCACAAATATTTCTTAGTATCCCTGCCTGATTACTTCTGAAATGGTATAAGATAAATGTCATTCTCTATATACCTGACAGGATAGGCTTTATCACTCACTGCTGTACAGTGTCGTGCATATCATGTACTGGAGTATATGCAAAATTCTTGTCATGTTTATGCTATATGTGAGGACCCATATTAGCATTGGAGATCATTTTTTCTTTATTTTTTTAACTTAGTGTGAGGTAAGAATTTCTCTGAGCATCCAGGTAGAGCTGCAAATAGTCTTTGCTCAAACAAAGACACTTTGTGTCTCCTTAGCATAAGTCAGTAAAGACAAAAACTACAGAATACAATAAGAGAACAAAAATTGGGAGTTGGGGAGGGCAGATGAGGGAAAAAATGGATTCATCATTGTCCAAGGAGAAAACTAAAGCAAATAAAGCAAATGTGAAGATTCTACCATCATCTGAAGCTCTGGTGTGTCTATAGTTAGGCAAAATGAAAAGGAAAAAAAAATCATGTGATTAGAGACATAATAGCACTGCACATGAAGCGCATCTTATGCAGCACAGATACAAAATACAATTTACAGAGTTTTCCCGGATGTGGAAACCATGAAAGTATCGACCCAGATGGCCTTAACTTCTTCTGGGCTTCAGTTACCTCAGACAGGTTTCAGCCAGACCACAGGCCTCTGACCTCCCCTTTCCTCAAGCATTTACTTCAGAAAATTTGCTATTGTAAATTCTTTCTTTGCCCCTTAAGATGTAAATCTCTTGCCTTTTTCCCGTTTTATAGTTTTCAGAAAGAGCTTTTTAAAAGACTTGAAAGGCATCATTATAAAATAGGCTTACCAAGGAAGAGAGAATATCCTCGAGGTTTTCTGTGCAAGTTGAAGCCTCAGTACTCTCAGAATCAATGCCAATCCACAGATGCCTGGTCACTGAAGTCTCTTAACACAACCTTCACACTAATTGTAAAATTTCCTGTGTTTTGTTCAAACAAAACAGACTTCACCCTCACCCTTGTTACATTAGACAGATTAAGTTTCCTTTGTTTCTTTAATTCTACTCAGAAAATTTTCTCTCTGAGGTTTAAAATAATCAAAATGTCTCAAAAAAAAAACCTGAATGGAAGTCATAATTTTAAAAATTGGAATCAGTCTAATTGTGAGCATTTGCCAATTGTTTACAAAAACAGGACACAACTGGTAACGACTGTCTTAAAAATAAACAGGTCTCTTGAAGGTGGAAAGTCAAGTTTGATGGTTCTAGTAGAGTAGAATGCATACAGAGATGTCTAAAGTCATATACTCACTGGATTCATGTCAACTGCACACAGGCTAGTGTCATCAGAAAAGAAGGATCTGCAGTGGAGAAAATATGTCCATCAGGTCATTCTATAGGCAGTCTTGTAGGGCATTTTTGTAATTAATGATTAATGGGGGAGGGCCCAGATGATAGTGAGTGGGGCCATCCCTGCATTTGTTGGTATATGGGTTTCTGCAAGAAAGCAGGCTGAGCAAGTCATTAGGAGGAAGGCAGTAAGCAACAATATGTTATGACCTCTGCATCATCTCCTGCCCCTAAGTTTCTGCCTAGTTGAGTTCTTACTGTGACTTTCCTCACTGTCCCATGACTCAGAATGTGTGAGGAAAATATATTTTTCCCTCCTTAGTTGCTTTTGATCATTCTGCTTCATCACAACAGTGGTAACCCTAAGTCAGGGTACTATGTTTTCTTATGACATTCAGATTTACTCTCAGTGCTAGGCCACAAGTGGAATATAACACATCCCAATTTGGGGGACAGAAAGA
The DNA here is from genome assembly GCF_008632895.1 of Mastomys coucha. Classification (NCBI taxonomy): domain Eukaryota; kingdom Metazoa; phylum Chordata; class Mammalia; order Rodentia; family Muridae; genus Mastomys; species Mastomys coucha. The sequence continues at coordinate 38,896,523 of NW_022196899.1, read as the reverse complement.
AAAAAAGCAATAAGGACACAGAACTGGCACAGCCTTCAAGAAGATAGGTATTGCTGATTAGATAAATGTCCATTTGGATTGATGTATGTGGATGACAGGTTCAATTAAGATCAATTAGAATGAGCATCCTAGAAATATAGTGAGTTTGGACATAGAGCATGGTGGGGACCTGACCGTGGTATATGTATGTCTTTCTCCTCTTTCAGCATATTTCACAATATTAAATGTTCCTGTTGTGAAGAGAGCTTGACCTTCATCTTATTGTGCTCCAGATGCTCAAGTACTGGGTTCTAAAGTGCTACGTGTGCACTTCATGCATTGGAGAGAACACTCATGAAACAGATGTGGAAAAGCCATGGTGCTATGGAAATACAAGCTTTAATGAATGTCTAGTCAGGTCTAGTAGCCATAAAATGACAAAGTCTTCCTTAAATAAACATGAATCCATAAACTATTTTAAGAATTGGAAATTTTCATGGGTGAAGAAATGATTCTTCAGTTAAGAGAGTATACTGGCTGGTTTTGTGTGTCAACTTGACACAGGCTGGAGTTATCACAGAGAAGGGAGCTTAGTTGGGGAAGTGCCTCCATGAGACCCAGCTGTGGGGCATTTTCTCAATTAGTGACCAAGGGGGTAGGGTAGGGCCCCTTGTGGGTGGTGCCATCCCTGGGCTGGAAGTCTTGGGTTCTATATGAGAGTAGGCTGAGCAAGCCAGGAGAAGTAAGCCAGTAAGGAACATCCCTCCATGGCCTCTGCATCAGCTCCTGCTTCCTGATCTGCTTGAGTTCCAGTCCTGACTTCCTTTGTGATAACAGCAATGTGGAAGTAAGCCAAATAAACCCTTTCCTCCCCAACTTGCTTCTTGGTCATGATGTTTGTGCAGGAATAGAAACCCTGACTAAGACAGAGAGTTTACAGCTCTTGCAGAGTATCGAGGATCGGGTCACAGGATCTATCTGATTCCATAACCACATGTAACTCCAGTTCCAGGTACCTCATGCCCACTTCTGGCTTCCACACATTTCCGCATACATGAGGTACAAGCACATATACACATAGACAAAATCCAATTATATTTAAAATTTTTAAATGTAAACATTATTACTCTTTATTACTAGAAAACAGAAAAGATATTACATATTTCTAGCTATAGTTTGTTGGGCAAATTTCTGATTCCTATAATCTAATATTTAATGTATCTCTACTCCTAACCTCAGAGACTGAGAAACTGAGGCTCAGTGCATCACAAAGTTGAATTTGAATCTCAGTCCACACACTGACTGTGAAACTTTGGGTAAGCCACTTAATCTGTTTCATGCCAAGGGCTTTTTTTCCTGTCTAGATTATATCATTTCCTTTTCCTATGTCTCTAGAGTTTCCTTTCTGTTAATATGAGCTCTGGGCATTAAAAAAAAAAAAAAGAAAGAAAGAAAAAAAAGATGTGCACTTAGAGAATTTGACCTGGCAGCTTAAGTAATTTGCCCAAGGTCATTGACTGAATCAGTGGTGGATATAAGTGTAAGAAGCTATAATTCCCCCTCTCATTTCCTGCCTGAACCATTAGATAGCTCCATCTGTTTTGATTCCATCATTAATATGAAGTCATATTTCTGTTTCTTAAAAGAAATGAACTGATTTACTGGCTAAAATTAGAAGGTGAAAAAGAATTCCCATAATTTTAAATGTAGTATTATTCCTCAGAAATCCAACGTTTAAGATAATTATAATTATAATTAATACTATAATATGAATTTTTAAATATTGTATAATAATGATCTTTACCACTCTAATAAAAAAGAAAACAAAGTTCTCATTACCACGAGTACTTAATGAACCTTTTCATGCTAAACATGAAGTTAAGCTTCTCTGTATTTTGATAACATGTCACGGTGACATTTTTAAGTGATGAAGCATTCATTAATGCCTGCCTACGTTAAAAGTAACACTACATTAATTTGATCCAATTAATGTTCCCACAATGCACAATGATACACATTGATAATTACTGGCCACTTTTCTTAAGTGTTAACCAGCATATTATTATATAGCAAATGAATTGGATAGTCTCTATAATGTCACTGTTCATTATTAGTTCAGTTAATGAAATGTGTGCCATACAAACCATTTCATAAATCCCTTCTCTTGGGTGGTACGAAATATTTTTAATACAATGCATTGCACAAGGTTTTGAACACATGGAAAGGTCTTAAGTCTGTCACACCTTTTGCCCAGCACTAGGTAGAAAGGATTTTCCTGTTGAACTTAGGGTTTTAGATAAAGATGCTATGTACTTGCAAACAAATAAGTAGTTCATGGGGATGGAAAAATAGCTCAGTTGCTAAAGTGCTTGTGCTAGGTCAGCATGACAAACTGGGTTGCATTCCCAGAACACAACTAAAAGCTGGGCAGGGCATCCTGTGTATGTGATGCCATCATGATGGAGGCAGAGGCAGGCAGATCTTCTCGTCAGCAGGACAATCTAAACAACCTGTTGAGTCTTAGACACAGTGAGAGTGACTATCTCAATAATAAGATGCAAAACAACTGAGGAAAGCCCAATATTAACTTCTGACTTCCACGTTAATCATGCACAATTAGATATTCACACACATACACATTGCATAAAAAATCACATTATTAACAATTATTGTGCTAGGCAGTGGTGACGCACACCTTGGATCCCAGTACTTGGGAGACAGAGGCAGGCAGATTTCTGAGTTGGAGGCCAGCCTGGTCTATAGCATGAGTTCCAGAACAGCCAGAGCTACACAGAGAAACCCTGGCTCGAAAAAAACAAACGAACAAAAAAACAAAACAAAACAAAAAACATTTATTCTTCTATTCTCATTTATAGATTCCATGTCTAACAGTTTTTCTTTAAAGTATATAACTCTGGAAAAAGTGTTTGAAATTGTATGTAATATTGAGGTCATTGAAGTTATTTAGATTTATTTCTCTAAGATGCTTATCCATATGATATGTTCTGTGTAAACTCCACAACATTTTTTTAATCTGCCAATTGCCTTTGAATGTTTATGAATATCAGTGACAGATGAATGCAAACTTTCAAAGTAACAGAGCACAAGGATTTGTGTTATTCTAAATGGACTTCAAAATGGAGTTTAAAATAGGCAGACAGAATGTTACCACATTTCCATATATGAATCTAAAAGATACATGGTCATATGAGGTAGGAGTATACTTGGGCAATGTCAGAGGATAGCTGGTATCAAAAATCTGCTGTATAAAGAAATTATACTTGGTTAAGTAAGATGCCAACAGAAAATAGACCATCTATGTTGGGTTCCACTGTGCCATATGTTTCTGTGGGTACATTGATATTATAATTACATCTTTCTCCTGTTCTGGGAAACTAAATATCAGTTAGATTAGATTCCGTGGGGACATTCAAGGCATGGGAGACATAGAGTTCAGAGCTCATTACTGTATGCCTTTCTAAGACCAGATGGAAGATCACAGGCCTCGTTATTACTCTAATGTGCCCCTGGCATCTCTTGACATAGGGACAGGGGTAAAACAGCAGAGCCAATTTCCAATGACCCTAAGATAAATATTTTAAAGGAAAAAAATTCACAGGAATATTTCCCAGGTATCTTGTGTAAGCATCATACAGCAAAGTCATCAAAAATATTCAATGGAAAGTTTATTCTACTATGAACCTATGAGTTTCTATAATGCTAGAGGGTTTCTTTTAGTTATAAATTAATATTACTAACTTTTTACTTTTTTATACTAAAAAGTAGATCTTATGTAAGTGCTAATGATAGTTCACAAAAAAAGAGTCTACCTATGAAAAATGACTTTTATTATAATGTATGTTTTAAAGTACAGTATCAATGTGCACATGTATGCCTTTGTTAAATCTGAAAGCATAGAACTCATTGTAAATAATCAACTTGAGTTCACCTCTTAAATGTATGAAATTTCAGGTGAAAATATAATTGCAATCTTGAGCACTAAAGTTTTCCTTAAAACATCCTCTAACATATTTGTTATGTATGCTGCATATGAAATAGGTTGTTCTCTAAAGTGTATGGATGCATTTTGAAGCAAATAATTTATAAAAATCAGCTATTAATAGTCAGGAGAAATGCTAGAACACATACAAATTTTTCTTTGCTTACAATTTTTCAAGTGAAAAGCAACACTTGAGAGCAGAAAATAAGAGATAAAATGTTTTGTTATTCAAGGTTCTTGAAGAGACTTTAGGGTGCTACTGCCCTGGACATTTATATTGTCCAAATGATCTTTGAGTTTTTATAACCTTATCAACTATGAGAGAAATATAGTGTCTACTGGCCTTGAAATCATACACAAATAGTGAATCTGAGCATCGGATCTTGAGGTTGTACTACAATAACAATTTGACCAGGACATTATAGGAACTTAGGAAATGACAAATAAATAAGAGGTTGCTCTCTGGGTCTATTAAAACACAGTCCCATGTAATGTGATAGGAGAATCTATATTTTTAACATGTTGAGCCAATTACTATGATGTACTTCAGAGTTAGTGTATGGCTCTCCTGTGTATGCCATTATAAGTTGTTTCACATGCTGGACAATTAATTTAATGACTCTCACTAAGGAGTAACTGAAAAGTTATAAGTCAACTTTCTATGTATTCTACCTTCATTCCTAATGAGAATCCCTATCTCTTTACAGTGAGTGACTTCCAGAACTATCTGTTTTGTTGATAAGATGATTGAACAGGGCAATAAAAGTAAACAAAGGAGACAGAGTTCTTATTTTATGGAATTTATAATTTATTGGTCAAAGGAATGGAGATAGTCAGAGAACACACAGTTTTTGATGGAGATCAGGAAGTACTCCGAGAAAGCAGCAATAAGGGAAGCATAATTCAAACACAGTGGGTAGCCAAGAAATGTAGCCAAGAGAAAGATGTCAGGCAACTTTCTCCTCCTGCCAACCAGCACTGCACTTGATGTTCAAACCTCACCCTTTATTTAAAAGGAACTGATGTTGCACTTAATCTACTGAATAGTGACTATCAGAAATGTTGGAAAAGAGAAATATACAATATTTTTATCTCTTATTTATTTATTTATTTATTTATTTAAAACTCCAGATTTTATTCCCTTCCTGTTCTACCCTCTGACTGTTCTACATCCCATACCTACCCCCACCACCCTGTCTCCATGAGGATGTCCCACTCCCTGCCCACAACACATATACAGCAGAGGACTGTTGTGTCTGGGTTTAGTCAGAGAAGATGTACTTAACCCTCAAGAGGCTGGAAATATACAATATTTTACAGTAATAAAAATAAAAAACCACAGCATATGACATGAACTATTGCTTTTCTTCTACTATACATATGCTTTGAGACTTCTAGTTGGTCAATAAGCATCTTTAATCTTCAATCTCATCATAAAACCAAAGCAAATTCCCAATCTGTTGAATATTTTGACACAGTTTGTTATTTAAAAAGCCAGTCACTGAAGGTACTGAAGCCCTAAGCAGAGGAGGTAACAAGAAAGCTGGGGACACAAAGCAAAACCAGCCTGATTATCCTCTGCATCACCACTGTGTCATACAATACAGGTCTCATGAGATCCAAAACCCATTTTCCGATCCAGAAATAAGAGTTCCCTGTCCCTTGCCCTAGTCATATATGCTGTACTCCTATACCTTTGTCACATAGCATAAATCAGATATTGATTAATCTTGTTTATCCCCCAACCTTTTAGACATTTTCAGAGTAGATACCATGCTTGGCAAAGTGGGACTGAATCTTCTTCCTTCAGATTGCCACTGTCTTCTTGCTATGGTGTTTATAAATCCTTTAGGTGACTCAACTTGGCACATCTCTCTCAATCCTTGTCCTATCTTTTGTTGAAGCCTTGGATTTGCATAACTCATTATAAAGCTAAAAGCTCAGCTTTCAGTAACTTAAGTTGCCTTGTAATTATCTGTTACTTAAAACATCAGGACTGATAATATACAGCATGCTTAAAGAGTGTTTGTGTGCGTGTGTGTGTGTGTGTGTGTGTGTCTTTAAATTTCATATGGTATCTGCCTGCATTCTCAGTTGGGATTATGATGACCAGTTACCTATTAAATTAATACATCCAAAAAATTTAAATAATCTTTCAAAAGATACTAATTCAGACACAAGTTGAATCATGGGAATGAAAAGGAGTCCAAATAATTTCTCTAGTGGTCTTCCACATTCTTACTCTGCACATTCTGGAAATTCTGGTCAGTCAGACCTTGTAGGATCTTTAATCAAGGAATTTTATTTTCCCTTTTGAAAAATGCCACCCAGGACAAAATGCTATGTAAGGTTTTTTTTGTTTGTTTTCTTCAGCACAATTTGCTTTTCTTCAGACATCATTGGCATGTGACATGTAGTATTATCTTAGCTTTTTATTTTAAAGGCACTGTAGTCCCGGGTTTTATTGCTCCCCACAGCTAGTGAAAGTGGTAACATCTGCCATGTTTTCTGAAGCTCACAACAGTAAGTTCTTTATTAATTTCCCCACCTTGTCTATAACTTTTTTCTCTTGTTCTACTTGGTAAACAAAAGAAAAAGACTGGTTTGAAAAAAATCTGTTTTTAATGTCAAAAGCCCTAAGCTTTGATTCTTTTGGAGTTTTGCCTTTGATATGTAAAAATCAGCTTTCTAAATTCTGAAACCTTTCTCTCTCAAAATAATTTGTCCTTGAAAATAAAAACCCTGATCTTCAAGAACAGTTTAATACTTAAGAATGTGTTATTTGACTATATTCTTGGTGATTAAATACATTATTTCCCTTTTGAGATAATAATATACCAACATCATAGCTTAAGGTGGTCTTATAATGACCATGGGCTGAAGATCAAAAAGAAACATATTTTTGTGCACATGCAATTATGTTTCATATATGTGTGGTGAATACATGTATGCATATGTGTACATGAGTGTGCATTCAGTTACAAGCGGGGTACAGATGTTGATGTCAGATATCTTCATTTCTTACTTATCTACACTATTTTTTGAGACTGAATCTAGAGTTTGCCACTTTGTCTACATTGGTAGTCCGTCTTATCTCCATGGCCAGTAAGGGCAAAGAGAGACAGCTCCATACTTACTGCCCACCCTTAATAGCCTGAGGTTTTCCCTTGGATTTTTATGGTCCTCCAGTAAGGCTTAACTGGAATATATTGTTTCAATGCAGAAAATAAATTCAATACTATCTAGCTTATGAACAAGAACTGTAGATTTTATTAATGATAGCTTATTGCAACTGGAAGAGCTACAACTAGGACAGAGGGAGTGCTTAGAAGAATGTATGATGTACCTAAAAGTAGATATGTGGGTTTCTCAAACCAGAATCTGTGGAAGTTAGAATAGCCTTATGCATGCATTGTCTTTTCATTAAATTATTGAAGATCGTTCTTATTACAATGGTCTTATGTAGGATTTTAGTTGAATTTGAGGTTAGTACCTTATCACTAAGTCATTCATGTGGGATGTCTTATTGATTATAGGGTGGTAGGGTATTTAACAGTTTTGTTTGATATTTTCAGATGATATCTGGAAAATTGGAAAAGCCCTACTTAAGGTCATTTATGAGAACTTTAGGCCTGGGCCATGGCTAATTTAATATAGACTATTTACATATTTATCTATGCCAGCAGCATTCACATCAAATGACAGTTGTATAATTCTTGCTTCTCAGTGGACAGGGGCTGTAATCAGACTCTATGAAACAGTCTCCTATCCACACCATATTCCATAATCCCCATGTCTTTCTACTCTGCCTCACTCCCAGTGCTGTAGTTATAGATCTGAGTTGCCACACCTGGCTTACATGTAGGCACTAGGGTTCCAAGCACAACTGAGATGCTCATGTTTGTGCAGCAAGTATTGTAAGGACAGAGCTATCTCCCCAGCTCCTCTTTTATTTTCCTCAGATGTGAGATAGGAATCAATTGAAAATGACTAGTGAGAAAGAATAGTTTACATAAAAATAATCATGAAGTGATTAAGCAGCAGAATCCATAGTCATCATTATTGATGAAGGGTTTGGTTTCTTATTAGAAAGGACATGCTAAAGAACTGGGAAAGAATATGGTATTATTTTCTGCTCTCTCATTAAGTGAAAAAACATGTTTCCTGCTATAATATTAAACATACGGCTCTTGGGCTTGAGAGAACAGTCAGAGTGTAAACACTTGCTATATAAGTGTGGGGACAAAAATTCAGATGCCCAGCACCCAGTAAAATGCCATAACGGCTTATCTGTCATCTTAGCCCCTGGGAAGCAGAGACTAGGGATATCCAGAGCAGGCTGGCTAGCTAGCAAGGACAAACTTGTGAGCTCTGAGTTCAAGTGAAAGACCTCATCATAATTTATATAATGAAGAGCAACTAAGGAAGCTTTGAGTGTCAACCTCTTGCTTACATACATGGGGCTTCCCTTTACCTCTCCTACTACCATCCTATCTGGGCTGGAGTCTGCCTAGAAAATGGCTACCTCATTTTTGTACTTGTGGAGGCTTAAACTTGAGCTACCTCAGTGCATATGAGAAAGGCCCTTCCAGACTCAGATTGCTGTCTGATGACCCAGCACGGTGTGAATAGGAACTACCTTCCCAGCTTCTGGTCAACTTCTCAATCCTTAAAAAAAAACACCTGTGACACTTGTACACATTCACATAGCTTCAAAAACACAAATATGCATATATCCATGTGAATACCTAGACATTAAAGCACAAACATTTTATTATTCTCACCGTTAAAAAAGCAAAAAGCAAGTGTTGGAATTAAGAATGCACCTAACAGGTAGAACTCCATCAGTGAAAGTGATTTAGAGTACACAGGCTAGGGACAGTGGCCAAGATGTGCAGCCTCACCATTAACGAAGGGTAGCAGGATGCCAGAATTTGCAGGATCTATTGGAAAGAAGAACCACTCTGTGTGGGAGACAATTGATGACAGAGTGACATGCTCAAGGCTGTACTTTGGCCTGATGCATAAAAAAGGAAAAGCTAAGACTTCCTGAGGCAATATTCATTTTCTACAGCAAAGTGAAAGAAATTTGCCTATCTGTTATGAAAGGAAGCAAAACTTTATAAAAATCACCGTGGAGAAAAACAGAAAAAAAAAAACACAACAAAAACAACCATAGAAATCAAAGACAATAAAATTTATTTGGATTATTACTCCAAAGTCACAGAGAAGAAAATCAGAATTCAATACCAGAGGGGTGTTTTATTTGTTAATAGTTCCCTTAGATCTGTTTCCCCCTTATTTCAAATAGTAAGTTTTCAATTTCAGAATCTTTTTGCAGTTTTTATAAAAATTTGCAATGTTCAGGTAATATTATACACAGATATTTAAGTAAAGGAACCCTGTATCTCTCTAATTCAGCATTTTTCTCATAAAAAAGAAGGGGAACAAGTTATTAGCAACTGATAGCTAAAGCACATTTTAGTTTTTCCTAAATGCCAGAAAATATAAGGTACTGAATGAATTAAATAAATAATGATACGTAAAAAGATATTTTCATTAAAATATTTTAATATTACAAAGTTTACAAAATCCCACTTCAGAGAATCCCCTTTAGAATTGGAATATGGTGCAAACCTTGTCTGATGAAGCCCAGGGCAGAGTGAGCATGGTGTGCTCTTCCTTCCATCCAGAGCGGCTGCATTTTCAGTGTCTTTTTATGATAAGCTTTGAATAGACTTCACTCCTTCTTGAACCCTTGCCCTCATATCCTGTAAGTGGATAAAGTATTAGCACATCAATATTTTATTGAAATCCTATAAGAAGCAACACATGCATTACATTTCTGGGACGAGAAAGAGGCCATCTGAGTAACAGGAATTAGCATTCTATTGGGTCTGCGATGACATTTGGCACTATGGGTCATTCTGCATATATCAAAATTTATTCAGTAATAGTACGGTGGAAGAATGTGGGTAGGAGATCAATAAATAATGCACTTCGTTCTGGCTATAGGAGACTGAAATAAGATTCCATCAATCCTAATGAAGTGTACTCTTCTAATATATCTCATTTGGCTTTAAAAACCAACACCTGAAAAGCTAATGTACAGCTCGCTAGAAGCTAGAAGGGGTGAGATGACCTCCCTGGGAATAGCTTTGCATATCAGTGTCTGAAGATTAGAAAGATGGTATGTTTTTAAGGCAAGAGCTTTGTCATAGTTACAAGTTAGCTAAGTATTATGAAGGTACAATAAACACCCACCCTTCCTAGCAAATATTTTTCAGTTTTCAAAAACAAATCCTTATTTTGTCTAGCACAAAATGCCTTCCTAGGAGGTTTGCGTGCCAAGAACTTTTAGTTTCTAAAATGGATTTTTTTTTTGAAGCTCTGTACAGAAACAATAAGTTGTGAGAAAACAGAAATTGGCTTTGAATGCTAAAGTGATGTTTATATTATAAACAATGGATTTGAGAACACTTGACAATAAGAGATAATTTTCCATTCTAAATTTGATCAAGCTTGTGTATACTGGAGAAAATAAAGACATATGTGACATTAAGGCATGTATTTTGTTTCCTCATCTAAATCTTCATTTTTTTTTAGGACTATTAGGATATTCTTTTATAAAATATAGGAATGCATAAGTATCCACCATGGATGCTCCATTTGAACTGAAACTATGGGGGGCTCTTTTTGCCACACAGATATATCTGGCATCACAATCATGTTGTATCAGCGAAATAGAGACGTACGTATCTGACCTTGTTTCAGAGAGGGCACTAGAATAGGATTGTGAACACTAATATTCAAAGTACAAGATGTAGAAGATACAGCAACTTCATAGATAGCTGGTGGCATGGATAGTGACAAATTAGAAGTCATGAAAAGAAACTTTGTAGCTTAAAGGGGTCTAGTGACTCTAATAGAGTAATCAAATCCTTGGACATTAAAATAGCCCATGATAGCAAGAGTCCACATGAAGACTTTGATGGCTTAGGTGAAAGACTTCACCCCCAATTCCTTTAACAACTGCCCCATACTCATATTATCCCAGAAGGTTATAATCAATTTAAAATATAAATGCTAAGGAAGTGGGTGTATGGACTCTGCCTATGTTAAACTTGTCATAGATAATAAGAATATAAATGATTGAAGAAATCTTTTGTATTTATTAATTCAGAGATAGATGGGCTGTATTACAGCAAACATGTAGAAGGCAGAGGGCAACTTGGGGGACTCAGTTTTCTCCTTCTACCATGTATGGCCCAGGAATCATTCAAGTTACCAGGCTAAGTAGTAGATACCTTTATTTGATGAGCCATGTTGTTTGACCCAAATATGAATGACTTTTGACTACCAATTATTGAATAAAGTTTTCTATTTTGACATTTTATATGAACTAATCACCCAATAACCAAAGTGCACTAAAAGTAAGTGTAGTAGAATTTTCCCTGTCAAATTAATTTAAATATTAATACAACAAGAAGCCGGTGATTGGACAGGGAAAGGGGAGGTAGAGCTAAGAGTTTGAGAGAGAGATAGAAACAGGAGGAGAAAATAGGAAGGAAAGTGACACAAGAGGAAGATGATCCAGATCTGCATGGCTTTAGATAGCCACAGATAGCTTTGAATATCATAAAGGATAGAATAATTGGGATAACTTCTCTAATCTAGGGGAGCAGCTTGTATCATTATCAATTGACTCTGAAATTATTGTGTGGGTATCATGTGAGTTGAGAATTTATTGATATATAAATCTGACTAATTAATTATAAACTTCTAGAGTTTGATTTACTGGGTTAAGGAGATTTGTAACAACTAGCCACAGAGGGTTGGTGGCTGAGAAGGTACAGGTGGCTCTGTAGCAGGTAAACCAGAGCTGGGAAGACCACAGCAGGGACTGGCCTAGAGGCAATGGAGACTGCTGGGAAAGAGAATAGCTGACCTTGGCGTGGGATGGTTCCAATCTTTTTTAATATTTCAAGCAACAAGTAGGTAGAGAATATAGGAGAAAGTCATGATTTTCCATTCCTAGTGTCTTAGACACAGCATGACCAAGACAACATTTTTACAAGAAAGCCTTTGATTGGAGGCTTGCTTAGAGCTTCAGAGATTTAGTTCATTGTCATTGCAATGGGGAATATGGCTGCTTGCAGGGTTGGTGCTAGAGTAGTTGAGAGCTACATCTTTATCCATAGACAAAAGCAAAAAGAGAAGAGGGACTGGTATGGCTTTTGAAACCTCAAAACCCACAGACTCTGACACATCATCTCCAACAAGACCATACATATTTGTTGGACCATGAAAGGCAGTTGGTAGAGTGAGGCTTACTTCAGAGACCCAGTAGAAAATTCTACAGTAGACAGAACAGTGAAGCTAACCCTTCACAACCCCCCGCCCCCAGACATAGACGCCTGACACCATGAGCCCTCACTTCATTATTCTGTGGTTAGACAATGGCCCAAGCTCCCAGTATTCTGGCTGTACTCCACTCCCACAGTCATCTGACTAGAGTAAGATATGCACCCCTTGGGAACAGAAAGGTAGCCCAGCCCACTATAAAAGGGGCTGCTTGATCCTTCCTCTCTCTTAATCTCTTACTCTTAACTTCTTGCTCTTACTCTCACCTCTTGCCCTCTTTCTCCCCATCTCTTTTCCCCTCTCCATGTTTCTCCTCGCCATTGCCAGTCTCTACTTTTCTACCTTCTCTCTCTCTCTCTCTCTCTCTCTCTCTCTCTCTCTCTCTCTCTCTCTTCTCTCTCTCTCTCTCTCTCTTGTACAATAAATGGCTTAAGATCATGGATTGCCTCCTTTCATCTAGACTCGCTGTGCTTGAGCAGGGAAGTCTCATAGTGTTTCTACCCATGAGACTGAACCAAGGACTCTCGCCCTCAGGGGAACCACCAGGCGCTTTTCTCCCTGCTGCTTTCTCCCTTTGACCCCAGGGTTGACTGGGCTGCCCCTAAGGCTGCCAATTCATTCTCAGCAGTACTGCAGTATTCAGAAAAATATATATAATATATATTTATATATTATATTTATATTATATAAAATATATATATATAATACATGCACACACATGCATACATGCATATGTATGTATATATATATATATACACACATATACATATATATATACACACACACACACACATATATATATATATATATATATATATATATATATATATATATATACTGAGGGGAATGGGCAGGTAGCATACACAGTCAAACTCACAACAGAGACTCTAAAAGCTAATAGGCCCTGAACTGATATCCTGAAACCTTTTAAAAAAAAAAAAACACTCATGCCAAACTAGACTACAATACCCATCAAAACTCTCAAGTAGTTTTGAAAAATCTAAGTCTAAAATGAACAGATAAAAAAATAGCATATGAATTAGGCTTCATCCCATGAATGCAAGGATGGTTCAATACAAAATCCACCAATGTAATCTACCATATAAGCAAACTGAAAGAATCATGTGAACATCACATTAGATGTTGAAAAAGTCTTGATAAAATTCAACACCTCTTCATGTTAAGTTATAGAAAGATTGGGGATACAGGGTGCATACCTAAATATAATAAAATAATAAATAGCAAGAATAGCAAACATGAAATTAAATGGAGAAAAACATAAAGCAATTATACTGAAATCAGGGACAAGACAAAGCTTCCAACTCTCTCCCTATTTAATAAGTATAGTACTTGATGTTCTAGCTAGAGCAACAAGACAACTAAAGGAGACCAAGGTGATACAAATTGGAAAAGAAATCAAAGTATTGTTATTCACAGATGATGTGACAGCAGACATAACTGACCTCAAAAAATCTACCAGAGAACTTCTATATCTGAAAAGCACATTCAGCAAAGTGGATGGATACAAATGAGTATCAATATGAGTATCCTTCCTTCATAATATGATAAGTGGGTCTATAAAAAAATAGGAAAACAACACCTTGCAAAAACTCAAGTCCAGGTCAACCAAACACCTCAACATAGACTCAATTACAATAAATCTAATAGAACAGAAAGTGGGGAATAGCCTTAAACTCATAGGTACAGGAAACTACTTCCTGAATAGAACACCAATGACTCAGGCTCTAAGAAAAATTGATAAATGGGACCTCATGGAACTAAAAAACTTCTGTAAGGCAAAGTACACTTTAATGGGACAAAACTGTAGTCCTATATACAACAGAGTGCTACTATCCAAAATTTACAAAGAACTCAAAAAATTAGAAACCAACCATCTAAACAACTCATTTAAAAAATGTGGTACAGGGCTAAAGAGAGAACTGAAAATAGAGAAACTCAAATGGCTGAAAAGCACTTAAGTAAGTGTTCAAAGTCTGTAATCATCAGGAAAATACAAATCAAAAATCACCTGAGATTCCATCTTACATTATTAGAATGGCTAAGATCAAAGACTCAAAAGATAGCACATGCTGGCAAGGATGTGGAGGCACTCCTCAGTTGCTGATGGAAGTGTAAACATGTACAACCACCTTGGAAATCAACCCCAAAGATGCCCTCATTATACCACAGGGATATTTACTCAACTATGTTCATGGTATATTTATTCTTAATAGCCAGAAAAGGTAAACAACCTAGATGTCCCTCAATTCAGGAATGGATAAAGAAAATGTGGTACATCTACACAATGGAATACTATAAAGCTATTAACAAAGACATCATGAATTTTGTAGGTAAATGGATGAGACTTGAGAATATCATCCTGAGTAAGATAACCCAGACCCAAAAAGATAAGCATTGTATGTATACACTTATAAGTGGATATTATGCACAAAATACAGAATACCCATGCTACATTCCTCAGACCCAAAGAAGCTTAACAGGAAGGAAGGTCCAAATGAGGATGCTTGAATATCACTTTGAAGGAGAAATAAAATAGTCAAAGGTGACAGATGGAGGGAGGAAACTGTGTGGAAGACAGTGTGGAGAGGGGAATGGGGCATGTTTCAGTGTCAAGTATGGGGAGAGACAGTAGAGAAGGCCAGAAAGCCAGAATAATGAAACACCTCTTTTAGTCTACATATTATATCCTATCCCCACCACATGTGCCTGTGAATCTATATAAATTTAAATATATACTCTGCATATATTTTGCAGGCAAATGGATGAAACTAGAAAATATAATCGTGAGTGAGGTAACTTAGACCCAAAAGTACATGCATGGCATGTACTCACTGTTAAGTGGATATTAGCCAAAAACTACAGAATACCTCGAATACAACTTACAGACCATAAGAAGTGTAACAAGCAGAAATACCCAAGTGAGGAGGCTTCAACCCCACTTAGAGAAGTGAAGGAAAATTGCTGCAGATAGCTCTGTGGCTATTTGTAATTTGATGCTAATTCCCTTCTCGTATGAGGGGCTTTGAACAAGAAATGAGTCAGTATTCAGGTGATTTCCTGTTTACCTTCTTCCCACCTTAATTTGTAAAATAAAGGCTAGAGCAGGTGATTGGGCAGGAAAGGGGAAGGTGGAGCTGAAAGTTGTTAAAGAAGGAGGAGTGGGAGAGAGAGGATAACAGAGGAGGAGGTGGAAGGAAAGCAGAGCAGAAGCACATGGCCTGGAGAAACTGCAAGTTATGAGGGGTCTCATAGATGGGGAAGATGGTAGTGTAGTGGTAGATCTGCCTAATCAAGGTACACAGCTTGTATGCATATTTAGTTGTGTTTTCATTGCTGGGGCATATTTGGGCTGGAGATTTACTGCCAACAGGAAATAATCATAGGAAGGGGAGGAAAGGAGGGACCTAGATAGGAGAGAGAAAGGGAAAAGGGGTACAGAATCAGATATGGGGGTAGGAGACAGGAGAGAAGCCCAGAGGTCCAATAGAGGAAATGAAAATAAGCAGCCTCGAGGAGTGGGAGTTGAAGGGACCCTCTAGAAAGTACCAGAGACCCAGGAGGTGAGACACTCTCAGGAATTATTGCGGGTGACCTTAGCCAAAATGTCCAACATTAGGGAAAGGGACCTCAAAGAGTTTACCTCCAGTAGATAAACAGGGCCTCAAGTGGAGGGACAAGGTTACTAACACTCAGTCAAAATTCCTGACCCAGAATTGTTCCTGTCTAAAAGAACTGCAGGGACAAAAACACAGAAGAGACTGAAGGAAAGGATGCCCAATGATTTGCCCAACTTGGGATCCATCTCATGGGGGTGAGAGAGGGCACCAAGCCCTGACATTACTATGTTATAATGTGCTTACCGATGGGAGCCTGGCATGGCTATCCTTGGAGAGGCCCTACAAGCAGCTGACTGAGACAGTAAGAGATACAAACACGCAACCATTGAACTGAAGTCCAGGACCCCTATGGTTGAAGTAGGAGAAGGATTAAAGAAGCTGAAAGGGAGAGAGACCCCAGCACTGGAGTGTTTAGCAGTCTCAACTAACCCAGACACTAAGGATCTCCCAGAGACTGAGCCATCAACCAGAAACATACTTTGACCTGTCTAAGGCCTCTTGCACCTAAGAACAGAGGTCTACTTGGTCTGGCCTCAGTAAGAGAAGTGCTTAATCCTCAAGAGAGGCTTGAGGTCCTGGGGAAGTGGGAGACCTGGTGGGGTGAGGAGACTACCCTCTCAAAGGCAAGGGGGAGGAGGAATGGGTGAGAAAGTATAAGGGGTGGAAGGACTGGAATGTAAATAAATAAAAAATTTAATTAAAAAATATATACACACTCTGCAAATGATATAAAACGTATGGTTTTTTTGTTCTGAGTCTCTCTTATTTTGCCTTAAAATATTTGTCAATCCGTCTTCCCGCAAACATTTCATTCTTTCATTCAAAATAAAATTCCAATGCCTATATTCACCACCATTGGCTTTTGATAACCTCTAATATCTGGGGAGCTAAGAGGCAACTACAATAATACAGCCAGTGTTTTAATCCAACAAACAGTTTTAAGTACAACAGATAATAGTGATTTAACTAAATCTGGGAACTGAAGTTCCTGGAAAACAAACAAACAAACAAATAAATATGCAAACACATCCACTAAGCATTCTACAAAGCTGGCATATAAGAATGTCAGCAGAGAGTATCTAAAAGCCTACAGCAGGAGTTTCCCTACTTTGCTGGGACCTAACTCCCTGATGCCTCCTTCCACTAAGGTACAGGAGTATTATTTTGACCCATGACTTTCTTTGTTCTATTAGCATGCATATTTTATGAAGCTCTTATCATGTTAGACCATAGCATGTTGAGTAATCTAAATCCTAGTCATGGAACCTTCTAGCTTCTTTGAAGTTAGAGTTGCACTTTTATTTCAACAATCCGAATAAGCCTCAAAGCCAAAGTTGCTTGAATATTGATAGTAAAATGTTGGGGGAGAGAGGCGGTTTGTTGTTGTTGTACTTTGCTGGTTTGTTTTAAGAATTTGGCATTTGTTGGAGGGACTGATAATTAAGGGCACGTAAAGGAGAAAATGTGGGAAAGATAAAAAAGAAGACTAAAGGATAGACTAGAGCATGACTGAGTGGTGAATAATAATTGAATATTATAAAATAAAACTAAAGAGCAGTCCCTTTGGCCTCTGTGGGGAGACAGAAGCTAAGGCAGACAATTAACAGTAACTAGGATGCCCACAGCATCAGTGAGTATTTCTCCTTGGAAAACCTGCTTTCCCTCTCCCTAAGCTGCCTTTGAAGCTGGCTCAGCAGGTGCGGAGAGGCTACTAATCCGCTCATTCAAAACAGTTAGATCAGAATGGCCTCCCTGCAGAGAGGAGGTTCTCTGTCAGGAGTTGGCTTCTGGTAGGAGTTTCCCTGTTCAGAGCTTCAGGGTGTCTCCCTCGGTACCCTGCTGCTTCTACCAGCTGTAGACTTCTAGGGCTACTAAGTGCGCAGGTTATCTTATCATTACAAAGAGCCTGAGTCGGCGGGTATCTGGGAAAAGACCCAGACTCTTTTGTTTAATCCGCTGCTAGTGTCCCACAACACTTATCTGATATGTACCTGTCTGTCAGACTGTTTTCTTCTTCGGACCATTCTTTTTGTCACAACTAGTGTAGGTCTCACAGGCAATGGCCCTTCAGCCCACCCAGTCTAGACAATGGCTGAAGTTTGGGCTATATCCTTGGACTCACAGAGCTCACTTTCTGTAAATGCAGCCAACAAAACCCTGACCACCTGCCTTGCTTCCGATACTACTGTGTCTTCTGCACCATGCTTTCTCTTTCACCAGCACAGGGTTTCCCTGTGTTTGGTTTAAGAACCTCATTGTCCCAGTCTGATATTCATCCCACTGACAGCCAGATCTGGAATGTGGAAAACAAAGAAACAAAAAAAGAACAACCAAACAGACATACAGACAGACGAAAGACAGACATCTCATGTAATCATTAGTTCTCTCACCAGCAGATTTATCACCGATTTGATAAATAACCAATCCTTTTGGGGATACAGTTCATTGACTTCTCTTTCAGCTAAAGCCAGTACAACACTGGATTGAATTGAGTATACCATACTGGAAAAATCTGAATATATAACAGAATGCTAGACAAGTGCAAAAACAATCTATGTATCAATGGGCCATATAATTGGGTATGAGATAAAACAAGTGTCTGACAAGCAAGAATTGATACTTTAATAACTGTGTTTACCTACAACATGTGCGCATGTGTGAATGCATGCGCGCACGCACACACACACACACACACACACACACACACACACACGCGTATGGATAATGTGATTCTGATATGCTCTTGTAGTAGTTATAATCATTGTTAAAGTTATTTTTTTCCTCTGTGATGACAAAAGCAGTGTTTAAAAATAAAGCATGTCTTCAAAATATTTGAGAAACAACCATGTAACTTGCCAATATTCTCATTTCTCAAACTTAATCAATAGAAATTTAAAATTACATTGGAGGAAATGAATTGAAAGTGACAAAGGAAGATAGTTTACAAAGAAAGAGAATAAAGCATGATACCTATAGTCACACATAAATGTCCACAAAAGAAACAAATGCTTAAAGGCCATGTGCAGTGGGCAGGCCAGTCTGGGCCTCCCTCAACCCGCGGGAGAAATGGAGTCCTAGTCAGGTCGACAGGTGTAGGTGAAGAAATAATGGCAGACACAACACAAGTAAGTGCAGGATCTGAATGTATTTCTTAAAAATGGCATGAGGTTTTTACAGTCATTGCAAAAGAGAAGTGAGAAATCTAGAGCTCAGTAGTCGAGGTACATCTGAGGTCACCTGAAACACACTGGGTCTAAGACAGCAGCCATCTCCTCTGCACTGGTGCAGCACTCCTGGGCTCCGAGCATGCTCGGTCCACATGGCCAGAGTCCCGGGGACTGCGGGTGCACCAGCCCGGACGACAGAGGCTCGAATCTCGAATCTCCAGTCTTCAATCTCGAATGCTGACTGCTGCACACTGTCTCTTTCTCACACACACTCAAGGTCCCGCCTATCCTTAGTAAAATGCCCACTATGCTAATCTTCTGAGCTAGTAGAGACTTGTCTCTTACTTGCTAATTCCTAGGAGTGGTTCAGCTGTAGTCTGTGACTGAGAATGAGGATTCTACTTGACCTTTCCCTGGGATAAGTCTCCCATTCTGTAAACTTCAATGCCCTACCCACAATGCTGAAGGCAATTAGTCTGGATGGATAACATTCCAAGCCAGGGTTTGGCTAAGATACTGGAACATTGGTGAAGGTCAGAGAGCAATGTCCAATTTTGTCTAGCTATTAATAAATCATATCTTGGTGGGCACCTAGCACGCGAGTTCGCAAGGACATATCTGGGCTACCTCTGAGTTAGGGGAGCCAGGACTGACTGAATACCCAGGAGGCACAAACTCCCTTTGAAGTCATAATGCCTCTTGTCCTTGACCAGGCTTTTACCCCAGAGTAGACAAGTGGGCGTGGCAGCTATGCACAATTATTACTGGTATCTCTACATTAGCTTGGATAACAATGGGTAAAACATAAAACCAATGTGAGGACAAAGATACATATGGCTAATGTCAAGAGATGATTGTTATGACAAGAATATGGCCAAATAATTGTGTGATTTTCTCAGGAAATGAACTAAGAACAAACTAATATCATTATTCATACAAATGTGTGTGTGTGTGTGTGTGTACATATTATATGTAAATATACTGGTATAATTATATATCAATTTATAAGATTATCAATTCTTACTTAGTAGTCACTTGTTTTTATTTCCCTTACACATTTATACTGTCCATTGCTACATGGATTACTTTTGTACTTGTACAAAAGGAGGAAAGAACTGCAAAGAAATTCCATGAAAACAAGAAATGTACCAGTTTTTTCGTATATATATATATATATATATATATATATATATATATATATATATTATTGAATATGTGTGAGTGTTTGCCAACATGTATTCATGTATACCATATGCATGTATCACACTGACAGTCCTGCTCCAGTTGTTGGGGAAACTGCATGAAGACTGAGCAGCACAACTACTACTTATGTGCTTGAGGGCCTAGGTCCAGCCTATGCTCTTTGGTAATCCAGTCTCTGGGAGCCCCCACAGGTCCAGGTTAATTAACTCTCTTGGTTCTCCTGTAAAGTTCCTATTCCCTCCGGAACCCTCAATCCTTCCTCCAACTGTTTCTGTTAGTGGCTAGGTGAAGCCTGCAGGAGGCAGTCATGCTAGGCTCCTGTCTGCAGCCTAACAGACTATCATTTATAGCATTAGGAATTAGTTCTTGTCTATGAGATGAGACTCAAGTTGGGACAGTCGTTGGTTGGACTTTCCCTCAATCTCTCTCTATCTTTTCTTCTACATATCTCATAGGCTAGTAGGCAGGACAGGAGAAAATTTGGAGTTGAAGGTTTTGTGGTTGGGTTGGTATCCTTATCTCTGTACTGGAGTTGCTTGGCTTCTTTAAGCTCCATATCCATGGCTGCTAGGAGTCTCAGCTAGAGTCACTGTCATAGACTCCCTGGAGCCTCCCTCATACCATGTCTCTGACACATTCTAGAGGTGCTTCCTTCCCACATTCTACCATTCTCTGTCCAGGCCCTCTTTCCCCTCCCCCATCCCCAGAGGCTTCATCTGGGAGCCCATGGGAACTAAAGGGATGGAGAGACCCACAACCAAGCATCAGGCAGAGGTCGGAGCTCAGAGACTCTTGTGAAAGATTTGGGGGTAGAACTGAACAAGCTGGAGGAGTCAAACAAACCAAAAGAAGAAATAGAGAGTCACCTAGGCTGGGCCCATAGGGAATCACAGAGACTGAAACACCAACCAAAGAGCATACAGGGGCTGGACCTAGGCCCTCTACACGTTTGTAGTAGATGGGAAGCTTTGTCTTTATGTGAGTCCCTTAACAAATTGAATGAAGGGTATCTGGCTCTGCTACCTCCCATTGGATCCCCTTCCCCAAACTAGACTGCTCTATTGTGCCTCAGTGGGAGAGGATGTGCTTAGTACTGCTGGAATCCAAGGAGTGTAATGTGGGGAGAGATTTGTAAGAGTGGGACTGGGGGCAGGAGGGCTGAGACCAGGATGAATGTGAAAAATAAAGAAAGAAAGAAAGGAAGGAAGAAAGAAAGAAAGAAATAAGAAGAAGCTGATGGCTAAGATCTTGAACTGCAAGTGAGAGACAAGAAAGAGAACTCAAGTTAAAAACAAGAAGAGAACTCAGAATGGCAGTGTCTTTGAAACATCAATGACTGTCCTTAGAGACAAAACCATAGGTCTGACTACCTCATAACACTACCAACTGAGGGTTAAGTTTTCAAATGTCACAGATATTGTTGGACATCACATTCAAACAACCACATTGTGCCTTTCTGTAACAGCTTAATGAATTCGCCATCATAGGGATCATGGTGTATTATGCTGATATGTGAAATCTTCAGAAGTTACATCTGGTACATGTGATATTAAAATAAGCACATGGTTTTAAATTTTTTTCAATTTTTCTTTTTCTTTTGGAAGACAGTTATTTCACATTAAGTGTATTGAAGTGTTAGATACTCTTCAGAAAGTGGAATTGGATAAAATATAAAATTAGATCATTTTAGGGTGCTTTAGGTTCAGTATGCATAGCAGAAAGATATTTTTGAGATTCAAACAACCCACAGGCTTTGTTCCTCTGATTGTTGTAAGACTGAAAAGTGGTCCCTTCTCATGGGTTGGGAACACTGGAGGAGAGGAAGATACTGTGGGCGGTGATTAGGCTATTAAACATCATGAAAGAAGACAGCACGAACAGAGAGAGGACATGAGTCATAGGTGAGCTTGCTGGTGCTTGAATTTTTAGAAAAGAATTTCAAAGAGGTTCAAAGAGGGAATACGTCATGCAGATGTGTGTTGAAGAAAACTTCTAGCAGAAGGAACAATAAAAGGAAAAGTCTGCATGCATACTGTTCTTGGATGCATCTCAAAACGGCATGAAGTCTATGATTCGAGTGAGGTCAGACATTCATAGTAGGTATGGTTTAAATATATACTGACATATACATATAAATATAGCTATATGTGTATATATAATATACATTGTTATATCTATAACAAATATGTGTAACATGATAATTTATTTTGTCAGAGAGCCATAGGGAAATAATATAATCACACCAAGTAAAATGAATAGTAAAATATAAC
Source organism: Mastomys coucha (assembly GCF_008632895.1). Classification (NCBI taxonomy): domain Eukaryota; kingdom Metazoa; phylum Chordata; class Mammalia; order Rodentia; family Muridae; genus Mastomys; species Mastomys coucha. The sequence goes on along the minus strand of NW_022196899.1, from coordinate 38,873,902 downwards.
AGATCTAATGTTTTCCTAATGCACATATCAGTTACTTTTTCTTTTGCTGTGACAAAAGGTTTCTGACAAAAATAGCATAAGACAGCAACCTTTTACTTTTCCTCAAATTTACAGTATATATTCTCTCATGGTGGAAAAGTCATGATGGCAGATCTTGAGAGAGGAGTCACATCGATCCCATCATCAGAAAGCAGAGAGATAGATGCTGGTGCTCAGCTACCTGTCTCCTTACTCAGACCAGGTTCTGAGTCCATGGAAACATGGGTGTCCCTCGTAGTTAAGAGTGCATGTTCTCATCTCCACTAACCCAGTCCAGACACATCCTCATGGCCCTAGTGTGAGGTCTTTGTCCTCGGTGTCAGCAAGTACCATGAACTGTTCAAGTAAGACTAAACATTGCACAACAAAACTAAAAATCTGAAGAAAGTAGATTTATAAATTTTAAGAGAACAAACAAACAACACAGAAAATTATTCTTATAAAAGTTCAGACTGAAAGCCAAATGAATGAAAGCCCAAGTCAAAAGCCCCTAACTGTCCTAGCCATGGTGTGTCTCCTCTGGACTGCTTGCTTCTCATAGGGAGTCTGAGACATTTTTTTTCCTCTTGGATAGCAAACTGAAGGTATATGGATTCAAGAAATTATTGTGCAGAGTCATTCAATTCCACTTATCTCAAATACCACTTTCTCAGGAGTAATAAATATGCACCTGCCTGTAGACACAATAAGGTATTTAATCTTGAGCAAAAAGGTTGTTGAGTTGTTAAACATGAAAGCTGCTGGACATGTTTCTTTGCTCTGAGGAAAATGAAATTTTGTTCTGGATATTTTTGTCAAAAAAAAAAAAATGAACAGATATATTAAGGCCAAATATGGACCTAGGCAGATTAAATAGATTTTTCTGTATCCTGTGATTTCCTTTTTATAAACTAACTTGGTAAAAGGACATTCAATATTTTAAATGAAATCAGTCTTAAGAAATAGTTGTACATAAATGCCACTATAATAATGTTAATGCTAATAATAACAATGATTATGATGATGATAATAATAAGACACTAAAAGTAGAAGTAAAAGTAGAATTAAATAAAAAAATTGAAATATTAATGACAGATCAGTTTTCCTCTCTTCATTCCATCCTCTCAGTTCCTGATAAGATAGACAGACAAGAAAAAAACTCAAACAAAAACATCTATTGCCTGAAATTTCATAAATGAGCAACTGTAATACTCAACACAGTCAGTAGATTTCTTATTGTCCTGCTTTCAAAGATTATATCCTGAAATACATTGCTTCTCAAAGAGCAATGGATTCTCTTTTAACTTCTCTTCTCACTGATTTACTTGAAATATTCATTAGACGATGGAAAACAAGCTTTTTCTCTTTTGATTTACTTTTGTGCTTAAACACTCAATTTATCCCAATGCTAGAAATCTATTAAGAAAAAGTGATAAGAAGAGGCATGTTAGAGAGCCAAAATCTGGTCATTAGTAACTGAAAACTGGAAGGAAAATTTGCCTGAAAACACCATCAATTCTTTTATTTCCTTTTATAAAGAATACATCTTCATGTGAATTCTTTTCTATCTATACTTGGTATAATTTTCAATTTTATAATTAGGACATATGGTCAAGTTAACAACATGAAGAATTCTACATGAGTTCCTTTTACTTATCAATATACCTTTGTGAATTATCCCTCGTACCAAGATATTGGAGTTTTATTTAGAAAGCCACTGTATATACCTACAACTGAAAACCATTCTCTCTAGTACCTGATGATCATAAGTCCTCCTTTAAAGTTTTTGACAACTGGGTGTGGATATTTATATATAAAGAGAAAGTGATCTACTGTCTGTTTTTATTTAGTTATTTTTTTCCTGTGTGTGTATTTTTAAACCTGTCATCTATCTTTTGATCTATCTATCTATCTATCTATCTATCTATCTATCTATCTATCTATCTATCTACCTATCTATCTTATTTCTCTGTCATATATTATACCCCAACAATGATTTTCTCTCCCTCCACTACTTCTAGTCCTCCTCACTCCCCTTTCCCCTAGTTCCACTTCTTCTTCTTTCCCTTCAAAATAGAGAAGGTTTCCTAGGAATATCCACCAAACATGGCATAACAAGGTATAAGACAAGGCACAAATCTTCACATCAAGGCTGGTCTAGGCAACCTAAATAAGAAGCAAAGGGTTCCATAAGCAGGCAAAAGAGTCAGAGACAGCCCCCACTTCCACTGTTAAGATTTCCATAAGAACACCAAGTTATGCAACCATAACATATAAGCAAACAGCCTAGGCCAGAACAATATAGTATCTGTGATTGCTGCTTCATTCTCTGTAAGCCTCTAGACACCCGACCTAGTCGATTCTGTGGGTCATATTCTCATGTTATTTCTTGACTCTCCTGGTTCTTAGAATCCTTCCTCCTCTTCTGTAGGGTTCATCAACCACTGCCTAATGTGGGCTGTGGTTCTCGAATTCTGTTCCCATCAATGGCTGGATGAATGACTACTGATGACAATTGAGCTAGGAGCCAATCTGTGATTATAACAGAATATCATTACAAATCATTTAATATTTTTGCCAATCTTATTTGGTTCTATTCTAGATCTTTGGGCTATCCAGCTTCTGGATTATATCCCTCCAGCCAGTGTCAGGTGTGGACTTCTTCTCATGGTATGGGCCTCAGGCTAGATCCATGCATTGCTTGGCTACTTCAACAAGTCCTGTGCCACAATTACCCCAACACATTTGACACACAGCAAATTGTGGCAAGGATTCCAGACTGGTACATCAATCCAGTGTATATATTTGTCATTGTCAAACTCTTATTGTTGAGACTCAAGCTTCAGCACCCCCCAAAATTCCCCCAAACAAACAAACAAACAAAACCAAACCAAAACAAAACAATTTTCCATAGCTATGTGACATCAGGCTTCTCAATTCTATTCCACTGGCATGCATGTCTGCTTTATGCTAGTATAATGCTAGCTTTTTTGCTATAGGTATGGTCTGAGCAGCAGGGAAAGGAGTTTTAAAAATGAAAATACATCCTACAAAATGAGAGGAAATATGAAATGTTTATCTGGGTTAAACTTCCATAATGTGTTAAAAAAAATCTAAAACCAACACAATTTCTAATAACCTTAATCAATAAATGGATGGATGAACTGACCACATACTTTTTAAAAGAAGAACCAAAATGATCAATACAATGAAAAAAATGTTAATATTCTCACCATCAGGAAATGTGAAATCAGCTACATGGGCATTCCATGACACACTAGTCAGAATGTGTGCCAACAACAACAACAAAATTTGTCTAGAACACACAGAAAATACATACCTATGTACTGTTGACAGGAATGTAAATTAGTTTAGTCATAGTAAAAATGGGTGTGGGGCCTTCTCAAATACTCATAAAATACAATTTCATTACCATCTAGATTACTGCACTAGTGAGTGTACCAGAAGGAATCTATTACAAACAAAAGAGTACCTGCACAGGCACATTTGTGCTATGCTATGTGCAATAAAAATTCCAGACTCAGCCAAGGTACTGGCTAGACAAACTTAATGTGCAGTGGGGTCTATTCAGGAAAAAAACCATGTCATTTGGAGGAAAATATGTGGAATTGGTGATAACATTATGTTAAACAAAGAACCTCACAAAGGTAACTATGCCATACTTTCTCCTGTACACGATTTTGAAAGGACCAAGTGTTAGGGATGCAGTAAGGAAAAGAGGGCATGAACAATTATAATATGGTCATCAAAGCATATTGTATGCACACATGAAACTTCCTAACGAAATCCTTACTTTGTATAATTAATACTTGCTAATTCAAGAAAGTGGCTCTACTATATTAAATAGATAAATTCTATGGCATAAGCAAAATTACAATTTTCTATAATTATATTTTGAATACCTTCTTATACACATAGTACTAGAGCTGAATGTATTATTAATCCTAATTTATGAAAACTGGAAATAATTATGATAAAATAGTGTAACCATTCTTGCAGGAAATGAAGAAGTCTCAGTCGCAGTCAGGGAGGGACTTGCAAAGTTACATTAAATCTTAGAGTGTTGATTCCTAACTAGTGAAGAGTTGTATGTTCAGGAAGCCTAAAGACTGTAGTAATATGTACATGATATGGGCTCTGTTATCAAAATACACCCCTTGGGAGGTTTATACTGTATTCTAGGTATAGCATTTTAGTGGAGAGCAAGGCATTTTTCCCTACCACACTGGGACTAATTTAATCCTCCACCTAATCTCTATGGGGTTAGGGGTCGGGTGTTAGATGCCTTTGAGTGTTCAAACCTGGTCTTGTTGAGGTGTAACCTGGAGACTGACTCTAGGTACAGGCATGTGCAAGCATAAGCCACTGCAGGATTTCAAGTATTTTCCTCCATCACTTTTATTTTTATTTTCTTGAAACTTGGACTCTCCTTGGCCCAGAAGCTCCCTCTTTCACACTAGCTGGTTGACCATGGAGCCATTGGGATCTGCTTGCCACTACCTCCTAGTGCTGGAGTTACAGGCATCTATAGACATGTCTGTCTTATTTGTGGTTGCTGAGAATTCAAACGCCCATGCACATGGCTATTAACTAAAGACGTTTAGCCATTGAGAGATCTTGCAGACCTTAATCTGTCTTTGTAAAGAAATGGTTGATTAGGGAAAGTGTTGAATAAATAGCAAGACTCATAAAGTCTGCTGTGCAATCCTTCAAAAAACAGCAACTTGCACCTATATCTATATCTGACTGTTTTATAAATGCAGGAAATTTATGCACACTTCCCAAACTGTAAAGTCTACAGGAAAAACACACATATACACACACACACACACAGAGAGAGAGAAAGAGAGAGAGAGAAAGAGAGAGAGAGAGAGAGAGAGAGAGAGAGAGAGAGAGAGAGAGAGAGAGAGAAAGGGATTTCCTAAACTTTAAATTTACAGGAAACACATTTCCCAGTCTGTAAATACTACTGCCATCTAGTAGAACAGACTATTCCACTATTGGATAAAAGTTGTAAAATCTATTTTATCTATCCATATGTAAGACCTCAGCTTCCTTCAGGGAAAACTTTTTGAAGGGACACTTGATACATTATCCATGCCAATGAATAAGCCTCAATAATGTTCACTTTACTTCCTAAAATCTGTGAACTAAATATTTTTCAAAGACAAAGTAGCCATATTTTCAATGAAGTTTTCCAATTGAAATTGTCTACCGTATATTTGAGTGTATAATTCTTGGCTTCATCCTTATAACTATCTTCATTTAGAATCATATCCAAGCTATTAGTAATAAAATGTTTGCCTCATGAGATGTTTTATTACGATTAGATAAGAAAAATTAAAATCATTTTAAGTATATTTGTGCACCTAAAATTGTATCATGAACCTTCACAGTTACTACTATTTTTTTAGTTTTTATTTATGTGTGTGTGTGTGTAATAGAAATGTCATTTTTTTAAACTTTTGACTGTTCAGAAAATAAGTACTTTATTATGGCAATGTTATAATATCAATTGGTTTTAATCTTCATATTTCTATTTAATATACTCCAGATTTATCTACTTCAATTAATCTTAAGCAGTCATAATTTTAAAACCTCACAGCCCATAACCTGTGAGGCTAAGATACCAACCTATGTACTGAATACAGCACAAAAGTATTGACATTGATCATGAATATTCCTGACACAAGCTCATTAGGTGAACAGGCATCCACCCCCCTTAGAAGATATTAGAATCATATGTATTAGGGTGTAGTAGAATCAAATGTATTAGAGTGTAGATAATGTTTTTCCCAAAGATGTGTTGAAGGCTTGACCTTCAGTTTGACATGTTAGATAATTGGTTATTTTTCTTTTTATTTAATTACTTATATTAATATAATTATATCTCTCAGTTACCTTACCTCTATTTAATATACCCCTCCCCACTCTCCTTCAGATTCATGGCTTTTTTATTAACTGTTGATAGATATAGATATAGATATAGATATAGATATAGATATAGATATAGATATAGATATGTGTGTGTGTGTGTGTGTGTGTGTGTGTGTGTGTGTAGACATTTCTAAATATAACTTGTTCAGTTCATATAATGCTATCTGTATTTATGTTTTCACAGCTGACCATTTTGTACTGCCCAATCAATTAGTGAACTTTTCCATGGGCAAGCCTACTTAACTAAACCAGCATAAAACTTAAGTACAATCTATAAACAAGTGTCTTTGTACCCACAGATAAAAGTAGTTTTCACCTCTCAACAAGTAGCATTGTCTTTGCAAGTGGTGGAGACCATTATAGAGAACCACAACCAATCAAAATGTAGGTTGTAGATCTCGCCCAAAATTGATAAATCTACAAAGCACCCCCACACCCAAATCTGAGGTAACATTGTAGAAGACGGGACAGAAAGATTGTTGAGAGCCAGATCATGAGGGATTTTTTTGTGAGATTGTTGGGATTATAATGTGAAATCAGTGGGCTATATTTGAAAACAAAGGACTCACCTCAGTCACTTTTACAGATACATTGGAGCATTAGTCACTAACAGGTGGTGTTGTTACAGGATCTTTCAATTTAGAAATCTACATGGAAAATTGCATGAACTTTAAAAATTTTAAAAATTACTCACTTGAAGAATGGTTTAGAACCAAAGACCAGTAGCACAGGATGCACTGAGTGACGGGCACTCTATTTCCCTTTATGATCAGGGACTAATGACTCTTTCCAGCCTCATCACGTGGTCATTGCACACCTCTTCTCCCCAGGTCTCTCCAGATTTATCCACATCCCATTTCATGTTTATTCATGACAGTGTACCCATATGTCTAGAATGCCAGTGAATGGTAATACTATCAAGGATTACAGATTGTACTGTACCTGATTTTAGTATTTTATCAAATAAAGATTTGATTTCAAACCTAATTATTATTCTGAGATTTTTATTTATGTGAAGTGAGTTCGTTACCACAATTTAAAGTGGAGTAGTTTAAAAAACACTTAGACTTTCCTGTTATAGTTTCTCTTTCTGAGGGTCCCTCTTGAGGTGTCAGAAATTCAGTATTGTCTGGTATTTGTAAACAAATGGGAATTAAATGGCAGCCCCTGTGCCACATTGTATTAGTTGAAAATAAAGGCGATTTAATTTTTTTCGAATTGAGTTCATGTGACCCTTTGTCCTTCTGCTTTAACAAATCAAATGGAGTTCATTGAGACCAGGGAAACTTAAGAAGGTTAGGAAAGCAACAGACCTCTGTAACATTCCAATGTAGTAAGTCAGAGTGATCTAAATGATAGTTCAATAATTGCATGCTTTCTATATAACCACTAAGTAAAAATTCTATGCATAATATGAATTCTCAGTTGTGCTAAGTAAAACACATGAAATAGAGTTGTGACATAACAGCTTGGTAATTAAAGGAAAAGGAAAAAATGGAAAGGAAAGGAGAGAAAGGAAAGAAAAGAAAAGAAAAGAGAAAATCTGTAACAGACAAGTGCCAAGTACAAAACAAATGAAAAAAGGAACAAACAAACAGAAAATGACAGTGTTATAGCTAATATCAACAAAACTAAAATGGTACTACAAATAATTTAAATTATTTTAGCTAATCACAATATATAAACAGTGGTGGGGACCTGTATTTTTCTTACATCAATTCTTTATTAGAAATTATTAAAAAAGTTTCTGTGAAGCAGAAGCAATTTGTATCATGACTTATTGTCTTACTTTATAATCTTACAAATGCTATTTATCCTGCACATCTGGTATCTACTACCAGTGTGTCCCCAAGCCTTTTAAACTTGTTTTCTTCCATTAAAATAACATTTATGAATGCAAAAAAATTTACATGAGTATAATTACTAATATTTTTCACTTGAGAATTGAAAAGATAAAAGTAATTAAACCATTCACGAAACCTGCACTGTTACTAAGTACCACTTGCTACTTCTCAGTCTAAGAAATTCCATCCTGGTTACATCTGTACTTTTGATTCCAATTTAAATCTTGAACTATAGTAAGAACATAAATCTAATAATTCTCTATAAAACACTTGAAGATGCATGTGCTTAGTTGACCATCCTTAATTCTCAGGATGAACATGGTAGACAGATGTTCTTTTCTGATGTGTTCTTGGAATAAATTTACAAGTGTTTTATAGAGAATTATTATATGTATGTACATAATGGAAATTAGTCTGTAATTCTCTCTTTGTTGGGTCTTAATGTAGTTTGGTATTAGCGTCGATGTGTCTAGAAAAATGATTTGAGCAATATTTCTTCTGTTTCTAATATTTGAATAAAAAATTGCAGTGACTGTTTCCATTTTATTAGGGGACATGGAGATATTTAAAATGTTTATGTGATCTCGGTTTATCTTTGATAAGTGTTATATACTGAGAACAGAATCCATTTCCTTTAGATTTTCTGATTTGGTGGAGCACAGGTTTTTAAAGTAAGTCCTTTGGATTCACACAGAACCAACTCTTCATTTTGTTGATTCTTTGGTATGTTGTTTTTTGGGTTTATTTTGGTTTTGTTTTTTTTAATTTTATTTGAACCTTGAATTTGATAAGGACTTATTGTCTGTTCCTTTTGGTTGTGATTTCTTTTTTTGTTCTACAACTTTCAGGTATGTTGTTTATTCAATTTTATTCAGTCCTGGGAAATATTTTTCTTCTTTCTTTCTTTATTTTTTAATTATTTATTTTTTACACTCCATATTTTATCCCCGCCCACCCTTGAACTGGTCTACATCCCATACCTCCTCCCCAGCCCCTGTCTCCATGTGAATGTCCCCACCCCCTACCCCACCTGACCTCTAAACTCCCTGGGACCTCTAGTCTTTTGAGGGTTAGGTGTATCATCACTGAATGAACACAGACCCAGCACTACTATACTGTATATGTATGTGTTGGGGATCTCATATCAGCTGGTGTATGCTGCCTAGTTGATGGTTCAGTGTTTGAGAGATCTCAGGGATGCAGATTAATTGAGACTGCTGACCCTTCTACAGGATCGCCCTTCTGAGGACCTTTCAGCCTTCCCTAATTCAATAACAGGGGTCAGCTGCTTCTGTCCATTGGTTGGGTGCAAATATCTGCATCTGACTCTTTCAGTTGCTTGTTGGGGCTTCTGGAGTACAGTAATGCTCGGTCCCTTTTTGTGAGTGCTCCATAGCCTCAGTAATAGTGTCAGGCCTTGGGACCTCTACCCTTGAGTTGGATCCCACGTTGGACCTGTCCCTGGATCTTCTTTTCCTCAGGCTCCTCTCCTTTTCCATCCCTGTAATTCTTTCAGACAGGAACAATTATTGGTCAGAGTTGTGACTGTGTGATGGCAATACCCTCCCTCACTTGATGTCCTGTCATCCTGCTGCAGATGAGCTCTATTCGTTCCCTCTCCTAACTGTCAGGCATTTCATCTAAGGTCCCCTCTTTGAGTCCTAAGAGTCTCTCACCTCCCAAGTCTCTGGTGCATTCTGAAGGGTCCCCCCAACTTCCTATCTCCCAAGGTTGCCTATTTCCATTTTTCTGCTGGCCCTCAGGGCTTTAGTTCTTTTTCCTCACCCAATACCAGATCAGGTTCCCCTCTAACCCCCAACTACCCCACCACCATCCACTTTCCCTCCCAGATCCCTCTGTTCCTCACTACTTGTGATTGCTTTCTTCTCTCTCCCAAGTGGAACTGAGGTGTCCTCACTTGGGCACTTCAACTTGTTAAGCTTTTTGTGGTCTGTGGACTGTACCTTGGGTATCCTGT
>NW_022196899.1:38852035-38864094 GCF_008632895.1 Mastomys coucha | reverse complement strand
TTATTAATGAGTATATACCATGCATGTCCTTTTGGGTCTGAGTTACCTCACTCAGGATGATATTTTCTAGTTCTACTCATTTGCCTATAAAACTCAGAATGTGGAAATCAATCTGGAGGTTCCTCAGAAAATTGGAAATAGATCTATCTGAAGACTCAGTTATACCACTCTTGGGAATATACTCAAACGATATCCCACCATGTCATAGGGGCATGTGTTCCACTATGTTCATAGCAGCCTTATTTGTGATATCCAGAAGCTATAAACAACCTAGATGTCCCACGACAGAAGAATGAATACAGAAAATAATTTCTTAGTAAGTATCGAGCTGTTCAATTTCCAATTTCCATAAGTTTGAAGTTTTTTTTTTTCTTTTCAGGATTGTATGGAGAATGTTCCATGAATACCTGGAAAGAAGGTAAACTCTTATGTTGGGGTGAAACAATCTGTAAATATCTGATAAGTATATTTGCTTTCTGACATCAGTTAGCTCTAAAACTTTTTTTTTTTGTCTAAATGACCTGTCAATTGGAGACAGAAGTTTATTGAACTCTCATACTATCAGTATGTGAGTGTCAATGTTATTTATGCTGAAGTAGTCTTTTTTTTTTTTATCAGTTTGTGTGTCTTTGTGTTTGGAGCATAGATGTTAATAATTATGTTGTCTTGGTAGAATTGTCCTATTATGACTATGTAATGTCCTCTATCTCTTATAATCTGATTTTCTTTGATTAGTCTATTTTGTCAGATATTAAAGTGTGTGAACCCTTTTTCATATTTTAAATCATCTCCAGATTACTGAGGTTGTCGAATACAGAGTAAATTATATCTAAATTAGGGAATTATGACCACAGATTGAGTATGTTTACTATGTATTCAAATTTTTGTCCAAATGTTTTCTACCTTTTAGTTAACTCACAAGTAAACTGTAGATTTGGAGGAACCCTTGGTATTTAGTTTAAACAATAAAATATTAACAAAGAACATGTTTAGAACAATAGACTTTATAGTAAAAGAATATTTAAATCTTGATTTAGTAATATTGTTAATGTTTTCATCTTTCCACTATAATGACAGTGGCTATTTTATAATCCCATTACTCTCATGATTTGGAATAATAAATACAAATGATGTTTAAAAAAATTAAAGGTCTATACCAGGTTGTTTCTTAGATACATTTGTTTCAAATATCTTTTTGCTTCATTTTTCCCTGAGGCTATATCTATCCTAGATGATAAGGTGTATTTTTTTGATGCAATAAAAAGATGAATCCTGTTTTCCCATACATTTTGTTAGACAGTGCCTTCTTACTTGGGATTGAGACCATTGATGATAAGAGCCAACAAAAAGAGGTATTTGTTGATTTCCTTTATTTTGTTCTTGTGGTTATTATTGATGTTGGTAGTGATGGTGGTTGTATATCTGTGTGTTTGTGTGTGTGTGTGTCCCTCTTGCTTGTCTGGGATGTTTATTCCTCATGTTTTCTTGAGTGTGGTTAATCAGTCATTTTTAAAATTATCTTTAATCTTTTTTTACAGTCCAGTCCTTATTCCCTTCCTGGTCTGCCCTCCCAAGGTCCTCCTCCCATTCCTCCTCCTCCAACTCCAAAAGGATGTCCCCAACCCCCATCTCACATGGCCTCACTACTCCCTGGGGCCTCAAGTCTCTTGAGGTTTAGGTGGATCATTTCTTACATCTATCATATTTTGTTGTTCTTTTCTATGGCATGAGAACAATGAAAATTAATGTTTCCTTTTAAGAATTTATTAAAACTGAATCTTTAGTACTAAAGTTAAATTTTTCTTTAAGTTTCAAGTACTAGTAATATGAGATACTGAGATTTTCTAAAATGTATAAACAACTGTTGAACTTCAATCTCATGAACAATTAATTAACTTTGATTCTTTACATGTATGTCTAACAATGTGAAACCAGCAATTATAAAGCATACTAAGAACTTACAAACAGTAAAACGATTTATTTATTTATTTATTTACTTTATGAGTATGAATATACTACAACTGTCTTAAGATGGGCATCAGATCTCATCCAGATAGTTGTGAGACACCATGTGGTTGCTGAGAATTGAATTCAAGACCAGGGGAAAAACAAGTCAGTTTTTTTAACTGCTGAGCCATCACTCCAGCCCCTTAACCATATAGCATTTCAAAAACTAATAAATATAACAGTAATATCTTATAGAAACTGAAATTTTATGAAACTATAAAATGGTATTTAATTGTTGCAGGCAGTATTTAAATATAACATTTATTTAAATAAATAAAATGGACAAAGGAAGAACATTTTAAGTCATGACTATTATGGAAAAATCACTTATGATTTTTGGGATATTGCTATCATACACTAAGATGATAAAGAATTATTGATAGAAAAATAGATAAGAGAAATTCATATAATAACCATATAAATAAATAAAAAGTAGCAGGGAACATGAATAAAAGGATATCTCAAATCCAGATTATATATATGAGATTACATATTTTAAACACTCACATGACTGACATTAGCATTTCCTGTGTATGGAGTAATATCTTCTTCATTTAAGCAAAATTCACTTTTTTAATTAAGGCAATTTTCTAATTAAGATGCAACATATAATTAACAGAACTGTCAATGACCTGGAATTAACCTGGTCAAAAATATTCTAAACTTTAAGGATAAAAAGGAATGTTACTCTGATAAAATTAAAAAGAATCCTAATCTTTTCTTATTTGTATGTCTTTATATCTTCTGAATTGTGGGGAGCCGTGAATCTTGAGAGGCATTCGCCATGGCAAGATGGTGCCTACTTCCGCTGTTAACTCCTAGTGGACAACTGTTTGCGCATGTGCGTAGAGAACTGTTTGCGCATGTGCGTAGAGTGAAAAGACGCCATGTCACGGCCCATTCTGGGGCATTACGTAGGGTAATGAGCGAACAGCCAATCATGAGCAGACACGCCACGCTGTGGGCAGATACCCCGCACTGTGGTGTATATAAGCAGTGCAGATTACTGGCTCGGTCTCTTTTTCCCTCTGGGAGAGGGCAGTAAATGTCGTTGCTGCAGAAGGAACCTAGTGTGTCCGCGTGTCTTCTTCCCGGCGAGAGGACTGCGCGGGCTACACTGAATGAAATTAGGAGAGTTTCATAGTGTAAAATCAGCAAAAGCAAAACCAGAACTCTCAACAACTACTCTACTCAGGGGCCATATTTTCTCTTTAGGGTTTTGTGAGAGATAGACACCCTCCAGGTATTTAAGAACTGGGTGAATGATTGAACAGTTCTGTTAATTCTTAGGTTAAATTCTGATGCCTTCTAATATAATGTGAAAAAGACAAAACAAAATCCAAAGCAAATCAAAGCTCTCTATATATAATATCTGAATACTATGAGTTTTCTGTTTTAGTACCATCTTGAAAAGCATTGTGAAATATTTTCAGTAGGTAAATTCAATTTAACTTTCATACCCATGTCACAGTCATCAGATGCAGGCATGAATTTTGAGAGTTCTTTCACATAATGGATCTCTCATGTTCTAACATTTTGTCTGTTATTGTATCCTTTATTTACTAGTTAGAATTGTCATCTTGGAGTCTTCCTTGCTCACCCCTTCTAGTTCTTTCTAAACTCTGGCTAGCTAGAACAATTTGGCTATCCAGTCTCAAACTTTTTCTAAGCTGACTGATTCAAATTGTCTTCTCTTAAGTTCTCACTGGATTGCACTTCTTGGCCTTAAACTAACTCTGGTAATTTTTTCTAGCCTTCTGGCTCCTTATTCTCTGCTTGTTTTGTCTTTTCTCTACAACTTGTCTCTGTATAACTGTCCCAGTAAAAATTGCCCCTTCCTCCTCCTCCTTCTCCTCTCCCTCCTCCACTCCCCCTCTTCTTCCTCTTCCTCCCCTTCTTCCTCCTCTACTTCATCCTCCTCCTCCTCCTCTCCCTCCACCTCCTCCTGTTCCTCCTCTTTCTTCTTCCTCTCTCTCTCTCTCTGTCTGTCTCCCCCCCAGCTTTGCTCTTGAGTTCTCTCATTCCTGTGCTGGTTTAGTGAGAGTTGGGTGCATTCTATCTGATTCAGTTTTTAAAGTCTTTGATTGATCACTTTGTCTGTCCCTCAGTCAGATATCACTTTCAAACATGACTGCTTCCTTCTACAAACTAACTTTGCCGATTTCATTAGGCATTAAACATGTGTGCTAAGGGCTTATCTGTATTCCAGACAGAGGGATTGAAGATGTGTGACATGGCTGCAATTCACCAGGATCATACAGGCCTAGTAGGCCTTTGGATTTGATCCCTTTCCAGAGCAGCCATGTTGATGGATAAAGATTTCTCTAAATATGTCCATAATGATAAAAGTCTCTTGTTCACAAAGTTTTGATTATTTTATCTACTATAGCAATGTTACCCTCCTAAACTTAAATAACCATTCCAAAATTGTGGTAGAAACACTCAGTTTCCTCTGATTATCCATTCTCACACTTTAATCTATAATGAACTGTCAATAATTATACAAAATAAAGAACTAAGTAGTCAAGTGTGGTCATATGACAGCATTGCAATAACTGACAGTTGAGTCAACAATGTTTGCATCAAGTTTAAACGGTGTCTTTAAAGGGAATCAGTGGATCCTTCTCCTTCACCTTTATCTTCTTTTGTAAAGTCCTCCACCTTATTTATATATGATATTAAGACATTAGTCATCTCTTAAAGACCTTATCTAATAATCTGTTTTGGGCCTACCAACATATGTTCCCTTTGATAAATAACAGTCAACACTTTAGATAGACAGTTATACCACATCTGTAGAATCTCTTCATCTTTTCCTATCTTAAATCTAAAACATCATCAGTTACTAACAACTTGATGATTATAAGGGTGGATACCGCAGAAGCTAAGTTGCTGTATATGGCACAGACGATCTCATGAAATAATGTAAAGGACTGCACTGTTGGATCCCTGGTGTTTCTATAATGAAATACACTTGCTGTCTTGCTTACAGATTTTGTTTTCAAATATTCTGAATATTTCTAACTAAAGATAATTCTGACTAACATCCTAGTGTTATCTTACGTTTCCCCCTCTCCCCCGCAAAAATAGTAAAACACAGCAGTTCACACTTTGTTTTCTTGTTCTCTGCTGTCTCATACTCTGTTTATCTGGAATTCTCCCACTCATAATATTGTTAGTTCTTTGATAATCCATCAAAATAAAAAAAATCAATATATAAAATATTCACCCCCATGGCAATGAAAATAATTTGAATTGAACTCTATGAAATGTTTTATAATTTCATCCATTGTGACTATAGAACATTTAAAATGGTATTTTATCATAAATATTTTAGAAAATGTTTGTCTGTAATTTCTCATTCATATTCAAACTTAAATATGTTCATCTTCACTTTAGCTGCAACCAAATAAAGTATTATGTATAGAATATAGTAGCACATAACTGTCATCTCATTCCAGAAGACAGGTGGCATCCTGAGTTTGATGCCAACCTCAAGTAAGTAAGAAAGCAATCAAACAAACAAACAAACAAAAGTACCTAAAGATCAAAACCCCAAAGACAACCACAAAACAACCAAAATCATATAAAAACATACAGATATAATGACAAGCAACAGGGTGTGAATTTATAATATATTTTATAGAAATAACATTTCTAAAAAAAATGTTTACGCTGCATTACAGCACTTATAATATAGTATTCTGTTGGAGATGGGGTGAAATATCAATATTTCTGTGATCCAGGGAGCTCTTCACATCCCTTTCATCTCATTTATGACATCAAAGAATGGGCATTTTCTATCTTGTCTTCTCTCCATTGCCTCGGGTGGAGCTGGCAATTATATTCATTTTTGTTTTCCCTTTATGAAGTCATTTTTTTTTTAGTTATTTTTTTGTGTGTCTACTTTTATTTAATTTTTTCCATTTTTTATTAGATATTTTCTTTATTTACATTTCAAATATTATCCCCTTTCCTTGTTTCCCCTCAGAAAATCCCCTATCCCCTCCTACGTCCCCCTGCTCACCAATCCACCCTCTCCTGCTTCCTGGCCCTGGCATTCCCCTACACTTGGGCATAGAGCCTTCACAGTATCAACGGCCTCTCCTCCCACAGATGACCAACAAGGCTGATACATATGCAGCTCATATACATCTAAGTCCCAGCATGTGTACTCTTTGGTTGGTAGTTTAGTCCCTGGGAATTCTGGGGGATTTCTGAGTTCGAGGTCAGCCTGGTCTACCGAGTAAGTTTCAGGATAGCCAGGGCTACACAGAGAAATTCTGTCTTGAAAACAAACAAGGAACAAATGAAAAAGAAAGAAAGAAAAAGAAAGAAAGAAAGAAAGAAAGAAAGAAAAGAAAGAAAGAAAGATGGCTTACTGATACAATTCCCTTGCAATGATATTCTTTTGACTGCCTCACTTTACCCAGATCCTCAACCATGACCTTAACTTCAAGTACTTCAATATTTGTGTGTGTGTGTGTCTACATTCATGTGTTCTCACTCATGAACTTGCATTTATTTCACTGTCACATAGAAGAAATATGCTGAATGTAAAAACATATCATACAGTCAAGACTTATACATTAAAAGAAAAAGCATCTAAGTAACTTCGTGATTTAGGGTCATTATAACTATTCTCAGTACAGATTAGTTTAAAAGTGGAATTAGTTTTTCCTCGATATATGATATCTTAACAGTTTTTTTTTGTTTATTTTTAGTTTATACAAGTATTACATTCAAGCTTTTTTTGAAAAAAAAATATAAATGACACTGCTTACATTACTGCAGAGTTTTAAACAGATGGCAAAATCCAAAAGATGTTCATGTAGAGTGGGTGGATTTAAGCTATCATCAAGATTAGTGTGTGGCAGAGATGGCTCAGTCAGTAAATCATTTGCATTATAAGGATGGGGGATTGAGTTTCATACTATAGATATCTTTCAAAAACTCAGGTGTTGGCACATGTGCCTGGGATAACAATACAAAAGAGATTGAGATAGCTGGGTCCCTTGGTGCATGGACCAGTTAATCTTCCCTGTTTGCTGAGGTTTAGATTCAATGAGACACCATGTCTCAGAAAAGAAAGATGGAGGGCAAATGAGGAAGAGAGTCTTACATTGACCTTAACTTCCATGTCCACAGTCATACTTGTGCTCCCACCAGACACCCACACCCACATAAATCCAAAACAACCAGATACCCATATGCCATCTTTGTTTTTGTTTTTTGTAGTATTATATATATACATATGTATGTATTTATAATATGTATACATATATACATATATATGTTTTCATCATTGTATGGCAGCTACAATAAATACTTAGAAACTTATATCAGTTAACTTTCTACAGAGAAAGCAAGAATCTTAAGTTTTAGCAAGTACAGTATCTAGAAAAAATAAGTATGACTGAATTGTTGAAGAAGTTACAATGTTAAGGAAACAGAAAAGATCCAGGAAAAATAAAGCATAATAATTAGAGTCTTGGAGAATGTGGCAAAAGGTTCCAGGAAGCTACTAGCATAGAATCACAGAGGGAGCAACGATCAAGGCTCATTGTCACCTCGGTCTTAGGCCTGGTCAGAAGGAAGCCAAGTCACTAAGAAGTATAACTGAACGAGAGGGAGTGAAACAAACTGTAGTTCCCAGCCTTCCCTCAATGCCTTGTCTGTGACTTTCAAAATACAGTGGTTTTTATTTCTTTTCTCCCCAGTTTCAAAAGAAAGGGAAAAAAGCATGTTTTGTTTCCTGTCATCTTTTATAGCCACAGAAGGATGAACCTTCCCCCATAAGAAGTATAGCTATTACTAGCTAAGTCTACAACATACAAAAGAACCCGACACCCTACAGCTGCTACAAATCTGCCATGATACGAAGGGTATAATCTTGAACATGTCTATGAGTTCATCTTAATCTCTGACTGCATACTGAAGACTTTTTTCCCCAAGGACACACACAGACTTCAGGTCTCAACAAGTTTATCAGTTTATCTCCCAGTCTAAGGTCCTTCCTTTCTCACCTTAGCAATAAAGAGCTTTTATACTGAGAAAGGGGACTCAAGATTACATTCAATGTCATGAGAAAGCTGGCAGAGAAAAGGAAGTAAATAAGGTCTCATGCAAATAGAGACAGTAAGGTTGATGTGAGTTTTGTTGTAGACTATACTTTGTTTCCACCATAGAAAGTCCTGTTTTCTTCTGCTGTAGTTTTATTAATATCAGACCATTGCTAGACTTTTTTTAAGTTGTCTTTAGGCATCTCATCAAATGATAGACCCTGTATCTTTATTATACCATGTGAGTTAAAGGTTACTGTGTCTTGTCTGTATTTTGAATCTCCAAGCTATGCCTAGTATTTTTTATAAATGTGAAGTACTCTTTCTAGGGTTATAATAATAAATTTACTTGCTAATTAGCAGCCACAAAGTTTCTTCTCATGCCTCTAAAGATGGCTTCCTTCAGCTTTGCCTTTCAGGTAGTTCATAATAAATCATGGGGTGGGGAGGGGAATCTTTATTTTTCTAATATGCACATTTACTTATTTACTGAAGGTTATTGAAATTTTCAAGAGCTTATTGGAATATGAACTATTATTTTATATGCATCTGAAGGAATGCAGCTGGGGCTAGAATGCTAACAATTAGCACCTCTATTAAAAGTCGGCTCTTGCATTTGAGCAGCGTTATGTTGGAAAGCTCTGTTTCCCAAGTGAACAGAGAATTATACAGTTGTATTAAAGAAGAGCTTTCCTTTGAATACAATTTTAAGGGAATCTTCAAAGGAACAAGCTTAAAGACTCAAATCGGAGCACATCACTAATTAGTGTGTGACAATAATTTAGGCGGAGAGCACCAGGCCTTGTTAATTTTCCAGGCCCATTCTGCAGTCTCTTTGCTGGATGTTTCTTTTGATGAGTCAATTTTATCTAGGTGCAGCTTTTTATATTTTAAATACTGTCATAACACTTCTAAAGTTTTAGAGAATGGGACAGACGGATGCTGAAATCTGGCAATTACCTTCCAACTCTGCTTTCCAGCTCCTCATTTTACGGTTCAGGTTAAATTGCTTAATTCAATCGCAAGTATTTTGCATTTATAATATTGCTTTAAGTGGCATGCCTCTGAATAAAATAACATAACTACCTATTTGTTTATGTAGCCTTCACACTTAGAAAGAAAAATGTGCTTCCATCATCAATTATGGAACACATTATTTAAAATTCAAAGGTGTCAGTTCTCTTGATCACATTCATCCTGTAAGGGCTTTTAGGAATTATAAATGCTAGCATTTCAGCTTTGCTATTTTAAAATGCTATGTTCTACAAATTAGGTATCAGAATAAACTGTTTTCTTCATTTTGTAAATAGGGAAGTATCGATTTGTGATGTCTTGGGAAATTAGAAAACAGAAACGGCAGGGCGTCAGATAAGTATGATTTATGGCTTTGCATACATGAAGTAGGAATTGATGACTATTGAGATCAATATCAAGATTCATTGGCTCAAGTATACATAGTGACTAAAGCCATATTGAGAATCAATGTTTGAATCAAGAAGGCATCTGTCTTCCTATGGATAAAATTATGCCAATATATACTGTTCATCTGTTATTACCGATTATGAGAATTCAATTTTTGAAGAATGACAATTATTTTGCAATTTAAAAAGTCACTCATCCCTATTCATGCAATCGTGTTTGTGTCACTCATTCTGGAGTATCTGTGTGTGCCTCTCTGTGTGTGAGTGTATTTGTATGTGCCTGTGAGTGTGCATGTGCATGTGTATGTGTGCACACGCATGTGTGTGTATGTTTGTGTGTGCTGATGGGTGAAAGTGTGCCATGAATTATTACATATGGAGGTAAGAGGACAACTCTCTAGTATTGGTATTTTCCCTCCCTCCACCTTATTGTGAGTTCTAGAGTTTGAACTCCAGCCATGAGACTTACTATTTCAAATACCTGTACCTAAGAGGCCATCTTTGTTGACCTTTAAAATACATTTTTAATCGACAAATGGTAATTATGATATCAATGTTGTACAAACTAATATTTTGACAAGTGTATATATTATAGAAATATTCAGTAAATACAAAAACCAATATACTGCCTAACAAATTTACTTACTTATTAAATTTTTGTGAGAAAATTAGTGATATATTTTAGTAACTGAAATATTAAACCTCTTTGCTGTTTTTTCTTTCATTTTATTTTCTTTCTTTCTTTTTTTTTTTTTGGCAGGGTTTCTCTGTGTAGCCCTGGCTGTCCTGGAACTCACTCTAGACCAGGCTGGCCTCGAACTCAGAAATCTGCCTGCCTCTGCCTCCCAAGTGCTAGGATTAAAGGTGTGTGCCACCACTGCCAGGCTGCTGTTTTCTTAATATTCATCTTATTGACAGCTTCTGTTCTAACCTGCCCATGTATTGCAGTGTTTTTAATCTTTTGCATCACAAAAGTGACCAAATATTTCATCATATATTTGTCGATCAACCTTAACTCTTTTTGTGACATGTATTTCAGAGTTTTTAATTGTATTTCTTTATGCCTATGTATTCAGCTCTTAAATTTACTTACTTTGGTATTTGAGAATATAATTTCATCATTTGATCCTTCCCTTTCCTGCGATATTTCCTTCTTTGCCCTCTCTCAAGATAATGGCTGTGTGATTTTCTTATACACTTTGGGTGTTGGCCACTTGAGATTTCTATTTTGTGGCGTATTCTTTTTTCTTTTTCTTTTTTGCTTGCATGTTTTGTTTTGTTTTGTTTTGTTTTGGTATGTTTGACCCTCTTTTGCTCTTAATATTTTTGTCCCTTCTTGTTAACTGTTTTTGTTCTGTGACATCTCAGCTATGAAGCTGTCGTGAAGGCCCTAGGCCCAGTCACAGAGAGCTGCTTGTGCATTTTCTCCCATGGTTTTACCAAGGAAAGTCTCAAGTTTATGTTATTTATTCATTATTGTGGTGACTTTACTATGATCTTACTTGAGAAACCACATTTACTCTTCTCCATGATGTTTCCAAGTTGTTACCAACAGTAGTTATTAGAAAGATTGTTCTTTCTGCACTGTATATCTTAACCCATTTGTCAAAAATGAACTGAAAGTAGATAATTGGATGTTTTGTTCTATTTCATTCCATTGGTTAATGTACCCATTTTTATAGAAGGTTTTGTTCACTAAGGTATAAGAATCTTTATAAGAATAAAAATTAAAACATATTCTTATGGACTCTATTGGACTGTAGGTTGGAGAAGATTAACTTACTTTATAAATAAATAAAATTTAAAAACAGAAAGACGTAAAACAAAACTATATTTTGTTTTTATATTGAATCATCTATTTTTCTATATCATGTAGCTAAATTGTAAACTCATTAGAATTAACCTAGAAGTAAGATAGAAAGAATAATAACAGATGAACTTCAAGGTAGAGAGTACCTATTCAGGAAGGCATATTTGGTTGTTTTTCTCATTGTTTGTTTGACTACAATGTGAAGAAAATAATTGTACATAGCTATCTGAGCCAAGTGAGATCTTATAGAAACTGGTATAAGAATAAAGAAACAAATCAAAACTAAATTGAAACAAAACAAAGCATAGTTAACACAAAAAGGCCATAGAGCAGGAACACATGCACACACATACACATACACGCATGCTCACACACACACACACACACAAACACATACACAAGCATCAGCTTAGGAGATAAGAATATGCTAGAACATGGTTAATTGGTTAATGTTATGAAAGTAGCTTGCAAGTTTCTAAAAATAAAAATAAACAGACTAGAAGTACTGTATGGTCTAGTGATCATTTCCCCAAAGTATAGACTCAAAGAACATGTTAAAAATTCCGAACTCTTTGTGAGAGCCAAGTTCACCAATAGATATATGGTTAAAAAAATATTGTTAACACACACACACACACACACACACACACACACACACACACACCCCAGGGGTCTAAAGTACATTCTATCATTTATCAGACACTCATACACCAATGGATCCACAAAGCACTATGCCAACTTAAGCACATCATATAGACA
>NW_022196899.1:38848591-38852025 GCF_008632895.1 Mastomys coucha | reverse complement strand
AAAAAAAAAAAAAAAAAAAAGAAAAAAGAAAAAAAGCAAAACAAAACAAACAAAAAACAAAACAAAACTGTAGGAGTCAATTATATGTGGAATATATGTGTATTAGAAGTATGATATGTCTTATATACAGACAGAGAACAAATTAGCAACCATGGCAGGATGGGAAGGAGCAGAAAAGAGGTATATAAAGAAGGATATAAAGAAGCAGTTGCATAGGATAAATACGTTTAGAGATCTAGTTGTCAGATATGTGACCTGGGACTATGGTTGAAGATATTTCAGTAGATTAGGGGATATTATTACATATGTAGAGCTGAATGTTCTCCTCAGGAAGAAACTATTACATAAGATGTTAGGAATGGTAATTACTTTCAATATCATTTGCATTTTATCTATATGGCTCTCATGGCCACATATTGTAAAATTACCTTAAAATGTCTGCACTTCTAAAATCTTAGTCCTCAAAGATATAGAAACCACAGTGACCTATTCCTAAAGCCAGATGTAAAAATAAAAATCTTTAATTGCAAAATTATTAATAGCCTTCTGCCAAGTGTCAGGGACTCTTACTAACACTAATCATTGCTGAAGAAAGCTGAACTTAGCAGAGACATAGACCATTAATGAACAATACATCACTGCCACATAATTAAATTCTGGATAAGTAATTTATAGGGCATGTAGTTAGGCCAGACAAAATTATCTCTTCAAGTATATTAAACTGTCTTTATTATGGGACAAATACAAACTTTTGAATATCAGTTAAAATTCTACAAATGATTGAAATTTATCCCTTTCAATACACATACATAGCTGGATATGGTAATATACAACTGTAATACTGGAAGTTTAGGTGGTAGAAGGAGATGATAGAAAATCAAGGTCAGCCTGGTATGCTTAGAAGGATCTTTCTCAACAAGAACAACAATAAAAATAGAAGTAAAAGGTTAAGGACAACTTTATAATTTCTCATCATGTCCATCTCTAAGAGGAGCATTTTTGTCTTTGATGTGGCTAGGAAATTACAATAGTCTGGCAATGCTATCAGAATAGGTTACAGGCAATGAGACATGAAATTCCCTATTATATTGAAATAATTTGAGGAAAGCTGGAAGCAAAATTAGAAGAATACAAATATGTACTCAGAGCTCCCAGGGTCTCAACCACCAACCAAGGACTGCACATGGAGGGGTCTGATTGTTCTGGCAGCATGTGTATAGTAGAGGATTGCAGGTTCGATCAGCAATAGGAGGAGAGGGCCTCGGCCTTGTGAAGGTTCTGTGCCCCAGTGTAGGGGAATGCCAGGGCCAGAAAGTAGGAGAGGGCGGGGTGACAGGCATGGGGAGGTGGGAGGCAACAGGGATTTGTTTTTGTTTGTTTGTTTGTTTTTTGGAGGGGAAACTGGGAATGGAGAAAGTTACATGTAAATAAAGAAAATATCAAAAAAAAAAAAGAAAAATTCTGAGATCCACTCCTCACTCCAGTCAAATATTTTATAATTAGTGTTTAAATTTTCTCTCCAACATGGGAAGCTGAGAAAATCATTTAAATTGTATTACAATTTCCTAGGAGTTACAACAATTATCCCTTGGAAATTGTGGAAACTATAGAAAATTCTTTATATTTCAATATTATCACTCATTGTAATAGAAACTATCTTCTCAAATTTCATCAGTAAAGCAAAGTCCATTAACAGAAAAGTTTATGACACCCCAAAAACCACACCTGGATATAAAGCTGCATGACTGAACAGTAGAGGGATAAAATGGGTCAAAGGTATAAAGAGATGCTGGTGGTTCTCACTCTAACTCAGTGTATCTTGCAAGACATAAAGCTAGCTTACTGTTCAGTGACTGATATGTTTTTCCATAATGCTTTCTCAATGGTAGGAATTCCTTTCTCCTCTCTCATCTTGACAGTCCCATAGATGTGCTTATTTACTTCTATATAAAGGTCAGAAGATGAAGCAAAAAAGCAAGGCTTTACACTTGAGAAAATTAAGTAGGAATGGTTCTAGCACAGCAGGTTACAGGTCTGCTGGATTTAGTGTAGACTCTTGTGCCTTCAGTTATATTATCAACTTTTCTGCAATATATACTTTTTAAATTGACTTCAGATTATTGAAAAATATATCATTTTTCTTCCAGAGAAGGCACCTAATACCTTTTGACCTTGTTTTTGAGGATGCTAACTGTTGCTTTAAGAGTTCCACCAACACTTGGGAGTATAAAACGAGTTTTATTGGTTATAAACTGTTGATCAGCCAAGCATCAAACTCCTGTTAATAACCTTATATTCAAGTCAGTAGAAACATCCAGCATTCCTGAATAAACAGTTGATATCTAAATTATAGCATTAGTTTAGGAATAATGATGCCATTTAATTTCAAGTTATAATGACTAAATAAATTAATAGTAAAAGAAATGTTAATGAGACTTAAATAAAAAAGAATGTTGTGAATCTAAACTGATGGATGGAACTGTCAAGAATTAGAACACCAAGTACACTTACAGCCACAGTTTTAAAATTCTGTTGAACTTCATTATAAATAGACTTGGCAGCTGCAAGGGAGTCTGTAGCCTTGCTAATAAATCTGTTCCCATCTCTTCTCAGATTGACAATGTTTGAGACATGGGGATAAATGATGGTACATTCACATTAAAATATGCCACACTATCTGTAGGACAATGATGGAAAATATAAATGGAGAAGTGGCCTACAGCCAACTTTATTTTATCTTTTAGAGACACTTAACATGGCAGAGAAAAGTTTGAAGACAACAGTAGAAAATTTGTATGATATAATTGCTGCTAGCACATAAAGTCTTTTTTATATTAAAAATTAAGTGTGTGTGTATGAGAGAGACAGAGAGAGATAGAGAGAGGGAGAGAGAGAGCACACACGTGCAAGTGTTTGGAGGTACAGGTAGTTTTCAGGTGCCCAATATAAGTGGTGGGAACTGAACTGGGTTCTCTACAAGATCAACACAGTCTTAGCCATTGTACCTTATCTTTAGCTTCTGGCTCATTTCTTATGGTTTCAAATGTCCATGGAAAGCAACTCTGTGGTGAAGTAAGGAAACCCCATGTGAATGAAAAGAGAGCAGTTGAAGTCTGGGTGGATGTGTATTGTATAACCCACACCACTTTCTTGCACTTAGTAAAGGTGCTAAGGTTCTGGGATTTTAGGTAGAGCCACTCTATCAGAGGGGGCATGATCCACCTGACCACAAAATTTCCTTACCTGAGTTTGTATGTCTGTACTTTCTTCATTTCCTCTCCACCCTGGTTAGGTTATCAGAAGCAAGCTGTGCTGCCCATGAAATGGCCCTAAACTGTATTAAAATATGTGATTGTAAATTATGTTAAACATCAGTGAAGTTAGGTAGTGTGTTACCAAAGCTGGGTGTTGTGGTGCATGCTTTAATCCAAGTT
>NW_022196899.1:38826091-38843591 GCF_008632895.1 Mastomys coucha | reverse complement strand
AGGGGAAGAATGGCAACCCCATCAGGAAGATCAAGCATCAACTAAACCTGACCTTTCAGAGACTGAGATACCAACCAAAGAGCATCCATGGGCTGGTCTGTGGTGCCCAGCACATAGGTCGCTGAAGAGTACCTTGTCTAGCCTCAGTGGGGGAAGATACACCTAATACTGTAGAGATTTAATGGCACAGGGAATGGGGATGCATGGGAGAGCTAAGGTAGTTGTGAGGGTAGGTGGGTAGGGTGGGTGGGGGAGCACCCATTCAGAGGCAAAGGGGAAGGAAGATGGGGTGAAGAACTCATGGAGGGGAAACAGGGAAGTGGGAAAACATTTGGAATGTAAATAAATAAAACAATTTTTAAAAAGCACTAACAGTTTTAAAAAGCACCTCAGAGAATAAATTGAATAAAATACGTTAAATGTATGACTAGCTATATATACATATATATGCTTTCATTTGAAAATTTAAGGGCAATTAATTTTTAATAAAAAATTTCAGCCTGTTAGAATTTACTCCTTAATTTCCTACTCTCAGATTTTTAATAAGAAAGATATCTATACAATAAGGAAATTAACTCTTTTAACAAAAAAAAACATTATGATTAGAAAAAACAGTTTTATCTTTGGTGATTTGGAAGTTTTAAGATACTATAAATGCAGCTGGGCATTGCTGGTGCAGGCCTTTAATCCCAGTACTTGAGAGGCAGAAGCAGAGGATTTCTGAGTTCGAGGCCAGCCTGGTCTACAGAGTGAGTTCCAGGACAGCCAGGGCTGCACAGAGAAACCCTGTTTCGAAAAAAAAATCATAAACTGAAGAATATTAAATTCTTAATTAATCTTAGTCTTGGTCTATTCAAGCTACAATGTTATCACTGATTTACATTGACAGATGTTTGGGATCAGTCTAATTTTAAAAATGAAATCAATACTCAAAATATGCAAGAGAAACTGGTATCCCATCTATTTGCTCCTCCCATTACCTAGAGGATTGTGGCCTTTTGCTTCATTGTATAACTTCTTTAATGTAATTTAGCTTCCAGTTTGAGTAGTGAAGCCTTAACAAGGACACACTTTCTGTGTTCCCTGAAGACAAGAAGAACATTTCTACACATGAGTGTAGTTTGTTCTATCAGGAACACCTGTGTCTCCCTTTCATCTCTGTTCCTGTACCTCCTTTTGGTTCCTTTAGCAGATGAGTCATTCCTCCTTGTATTGGATGCTCGATAAATGCTTCTAAAACTTTCCTCCCAATTCCATGCCATTTAGCAAACTTTAATTGCACTTGAAGTTCAGAAAGCACAACCCTGATACAACAAACTTGAAAAATTAGCTGCTGGTCATGCATGAGCTCTGAAGAAATGCGTGTTTTTCTCAGGCCCTCTAGTAATCGCATTCAAAAGTAATACAATTTATTAAACATTTATGCAAAATTCAGTGAATTTTTTCATAGGCTTTAATGACAATGTGACATTAGCCAAAATTGTAAGTTTTGATTAATCTAAGATTATTCATGAAGTACAGTTCCAAAGTCTTAAATACAAATCTCTTTGAACTGGCTATGGGATGAATAGTCAAACTCTCTCTCCCCTTAAAAATACTTTATCACTAATTAACCACTTCAAATTCTAAGCTTCATTTTATATATTTTGATTTTGTTTTTTTCCAATTTTATTAGATATTTTCTTCATTTACATGCCATAGGATTTCTCCTTTCCCAGTTTCCCCTCAAAAAAAAAAAAAAAACCCACAAAAACCAAGAACAAACCCCTGTTGCCTCCCCCCTCTCTCTGCTTGCCACCCCACCCTCTCCCACTTATTGGCCCTGGCATTCCCCTACACTGGGGCACAGAACCTTCACAAGGTCCTCTCCTCCCATTGATGATCGACTTTGCAATCCTCTACTATACACATGCTGCCAGAAAAATCAGGCTTTGGTTTCTGAACAAAAGCAGACAAAAAAAAAAGTGTTTTTTTTTTAATTTTTTTTTATTATTAGATATTTTCCTTATTTACATGTAAATTTCTCCATTCCCAGTTTCCCCTCCAAAAAAAAAGAAAACAACAAAAACAAACCCCTGTTGCCTCCCCCTCCCATGCCTGCCACCCCGCCCTCTCCCACTTATTGGCCCTGACATTCCCCTACACTGGGGCACAGAACCTTCACAGGGCCGAGGTCCTCTCCTCCTATTGATGATCAAATTGCAATCCTCTACTATACACATGCTGCCAGAACAATCAGACCCCTCCATGTGCGGTCCTTGGTTGGTGGTTGAGACCCTGGGAGCTCTGAGGGTACTAGTTAAGTAAAAAAAGGTGTTTAAGTTTTTTTGTTTGTTTGTTTGGTTGGTTGGTTTTTATTTATTTTTTGTTTTTTTTTGTTTTTTGTTTTATCAAGACAGGGTTTCTCTGTATATCCCTGGCTGTCCTGGAATGCACTCTGTAGACCAGACTGGCCTCGAACTCAGAAATCCTCCTGCCTCTGCTTCCCAAGTGCTGGGATTAAAGGCATGCACCACCATCGCCCGGCAGTGTTTAAGTTTTAAACATTTTGCTACATATATTTTTGAATATGCCACGCCCTAGCCATACTGCTAATTTGCAAATGTAATCTAAAATAAAGTTCACACAATAGTAAATAATTTTTCCTATCTACCAAAGTTGTGGTGCATCTTTGGATTTCTGGCCTCTGTGGTGACAGATGTGAGCTGATCCAGGCATCAGGGGAAGTAGGTTGTTTGGTACACAGGCACAGTTGCCCACATCAGAATCGAAGCAGGCATTGGTTTCCTTATCTGCATTTGTTGAAGTATCCTTTCTGCCACTCCTAGTTATAACTACAGAAGTGTCTCTGACCACTGGCAAAGAAAAATGTTGCTGAGAGAAAAAAAATATTAAAAAATGAAATTGGAGTTTTGCAAAAACTCCCTATGAAATTGTAATTCAAGCGTAGTACCACAGACCAACCTTAAATTCTTCCACGTGATTACACTGACAGCACCATTCCTATTTTTGCTCCTTAAATTAAGTGTCATGTTTGTCACACCATAGAACATTTCTCATATAAGTGTATGTGTGTGTGTACACATGAATGTGTGTGTTTATACATATATATATATATATATATTCCTACTCATCATCATCTATGCATAGTTCTCATTGAATTTCTGTTTTAATTAAGATGAATTTCACTCTGTCTGTCTGTGAACTGTCAGGCTGAGGAAGGAGTCTATTTATTTAGTCTTTCACTCATCAGCACATAAACTGATGCATAAAAGAGCAAACCATTTAAAAAATACTTATCATCTAGACTGTATGGTCATTGTCATCTCTGGTCTCATAGTATCTCCATTTGAAACCCCTATTAGAACAGTAAATATTGCAAGGGGTGGCCAGTTCCACTATCCTTAATACAAATGTTATTCCTTCTTCTGCTCCGTTTGCCCTTTAATGCTTTCTGTAAGGTTAACTTCTTAATTCTATCTCCCAGCACAAAGAGTGGGTTTAAGTCAGGAACACTTTTTCTATTTAACTTGACAACATAATCTTAAAAGGAAGGGAAGAAATGCTTGTTAATTTGAGGCAAATAAGGATGGTTTCTATTTTTTAGTTTCTATTTTGGATACAGGGATGTGGATTTGTTTTGTCTGAATCTGCTGATATTTATAATGTTACTGTCAAAGAAATATTCCTCTCCTTCTTAACCCTATTCTGATATATTAAGATCTTTCTGGAAAAAATTTATTCTTCAAAATTTTTTTCAAATTTTATACTTCAGATGCATATATATAGTTTATATATATAATAAATATATATACATATATTTATAAATATAAATATATATATATATATATAAATGTAGTTTTTATATTTTTGGAGTTTATTAGTTATTTGAATATTTTTTCACAAATCAAGACAATTTGAACAATAAATTATTTCTTCAATCAATTTGAAACAGCAAATTTGCTTTAAATATATAAAAGAATATGTGGATTAGATGGTAAGAACATAGTCATAATTTCAGGAAACTTATAAATTTTAGTAAATTAAAAATAAATGACCACTTTATTATATTGACAAGGATGTGTAAATATACATCATAAAAGCATATGAGTTGTAATTTTTCTAGTTATGTTGTATAACATGTGTTAGATAATTGATTCACAGAAGCAGCAGACACTGTTTTGATCAAATGAATTTCAACAAGCTAACTTTTCTGGTCTATTAATGATGCTTTGGTTTGAGACTAACATACAGAAGCACATTTTAGTTTATGCTATATCCTACTGAAAGAACACCACTCAGCCAAAAAATAAAAATGAAATCTACATTGAGTTTGTCATGTTATCCTATTATTTCATTTTATGCTTCATTTGTTTTGGTTGTACAGCCGTGTAACTTATTATTACTCATTGTTTCCATCAGGCTCATTCATGTAGCAACCAGTAGAAGGTACTGTCATCTACTAGACTATGAAACCAGTGACTGTAACATGTAATAGTTTAATTACATGTACTGATACAAGTAGGTTTATCTGCTTGGCCGTTTCAAAAAAAAGGGGGAATCTGGTTAATTCTATTCATAATGTCATAATGATGATCTAATCAAGTCAATTGGACCAAAAGAAATCTTTTAAAATCAACAGCTCTTAGGTTTAATATTGTTCATGGTACTTTGCACTTGTAAGGTAATCTATAAGCAAAATTATTTTATAATAAAAATTTACAAGGTATATTTTAAGAACAAAACAAAGTAGAATGCTTTATTGTCTTAGATTAACTATCAGCATTTCTGAAAGTCAACAGTAAAATATATTATTAGATATATTACTAATCCCACTTAATTTCTTTGTGGATTGTTTCTAGATGATAAGATTATATTCAATTGTACTTTCTCTTACACATAGAGATATTTTTGTGACCTTTTCATTCCTCAGGATATTTATTCACCACATGAGTATTCCAGGATGATTTGTTATTTATTATTATTATTATTATTATTATTATTATTATTATTAAATCTTACCTATGCTAACATCTTCATCTATGTGCCTCAAAGCAGAATAATTTAAAGATAGAGTGAATTTAATCTCTAAACTCTTAAGTGCTGCTGTGTAACAATTTCCTCTGAGATTAAAGATTCTATCATGAAGGGAAGCCCCTTAAGCAAGAAGGCAAACAATACAAAATAGTTTGAGGAAGTCCCTGAGATTGACCAGATTCCCTAAGATCCTCCCTGCCAAGTAAGCAATAAGGGGTGAGATTCTCCCTACAGACTAAAGGAAGATGAGCTGGAAAGAGGACCCCCAAGACCAGACCAGCCGCCTGTAAGAAGCAGAAACAAGGCAAGCTTCCTGGAAGAGAACTAGACCAGAATTCTTTGGAACAGACTTTCTCCAGACGGTTGAGCTGTTTGCAGGCCATGCAATGTGCTCTAGCCTGACCAAATTTTGTGAGCTGTCCCCCATGCTGGGGTTGACATTGGTGTTGCAACTGTATTTGAGTCATTTCTGTGCCTGTAAGTAACCCCTAACTCTTGTAAAAAACCCCAATAAAATTTGTTTGTTCAAGAAGATAGAGGTTGGTGGAATCTGTACTTTGGCTGTTGTAGAATCTCTATCTAAAGTGAGTAGACATGTGTGTTGCATCCTCTATGGGAAATTTTTGTGAAGCTAAAGTGCTCACTATCAAATATATGCCCTCTTCTTCAGCAGCTGTTTTAATGCCATCCTCAAACTTACCTCAAACTGCTTTTGTTTTACATTCATTTTTTATGAGTTATTTAGTACAGAAATGATTTGTGAATGTTTTAATGTGGACACAGACGTAGCTATCCTTACGTTTCCCTTCCTCATATAGTCACTAGTAATACCCCATATATACTATCAATGATGGTTTGCATATGGCAGGCCCAGGGGGGTGTCACTAGAAAGTGTTGGTGCTGTGAGTGATTTGAATGGTGCAGACCTAGCTGAAGAGGTTTCAGTGGAGAGGAACTTCAGTACGTAGCTTAGAGATTGTTTTTGTAGTATTTTGTTCAAGAACAGAACTGCTTTTTGCCCTTGTCTGAAGAGTCTGTCTCAGACTAATGTGAAGAGATTTAGATTAATTGCATTGAGAAAGGAAGTCTCAGAAAACCCAGTAGAGACTTTGTTCTCTGGTTAAGTCTCAGGAGAACATTTTGAACAAGTGTGGTAAGCTTGGAAAGGAAAAATATAAAATATATGGTGCGCGTCTTAAAAGAGCACCAGAAAGTGAAATGGAGCCAAATTCTGTGTTTTAGGAGATAGTAAATTAAAGGAGTGGGACTTTAGGGCACGATCCTACCCAACTAAGTTTAGATCCATATATGTGGCACACACTTTGTAGGGCAGCGGCCTGTTCAGGTAATTTAGGTTCAGTCAAGTAATATGTGGCACACACTTTGTAGGGCAGCGGTCTGTTCAGGTAATTTAGGTTCAGTCAAGTAATAGGCCTAGAACCCTGGAGCCCCAGTGGGCAGTTTCTGCATGCAGGGGGTGGAAGAAGAAGGGAATGGAAGGAGAAGGCTATAATTCCTGAGTCTGGCTCCTGTTTCAGTCACAACCTCTCACAGCTTTCCCCACAGGAGATGTATGCTCTATCAGGTAGATAATGCCCAAGCTCCCAGCATTCTAGCTGGACCCTACTACCAGTCACTGATTACAGCCAGACATGCCTTGCCCCACAGATAGCAATGCCTCATACAATGTAAAGGGCAGTTTGTCCCCTCCTCCCTCTCTTGTTCTTTGTCCTCTCTTGCCCTCTTTCCTCTCTTGCCTTCTCTCTCTCTGCTGCTCTTTGTTTTCTTCTCTTGCTTCCTTTCTCTCTCTCTCCTCTTCTCTTCTCCTTCCTCTCCTTTCCTTCTCTCTACTTGACCGCCCTGTTTTCTCTTTCCTATATTAAAATATCTCATTTATACATTGCGTCCTTTTTTACTACCATGCCCCATCACAGGCAGCAGCAGCAGCAGCTAGCCACCAGGCCTCACACACCTTTAATCCCAGGAGACAGATATACAGATCTCTGAGTTCAAGGTCAATCTACAGAACAAGATTCAGGACAGCAAACCTTAGGCAGTGAAAGTGTTGGAAAACAGAAAGCTATTGTTGATGTAATAGAGGATGAGGTATATTTCAGCTCCTGCAAGTAAAACTCAGCAGCTTTGACCATGTGGCTCTGGTTTTAGAGTCATGAATAGAAGGTACTTCTGGGACAATTCATGCTGGTTAGCTGGAGTTAAAAAGTGAGTGGTGATTAAGAAGAGACCAGCATCACTGAGGTGAAATCTTCTGAGAAGATTTCTGAAAACACAAAGAAGATGTGTTCCAGATAAAACCAAGGTTGTATCTTATGCTGATGAACTTGTTAATGTGTAAGAGTCATCCAGGTGGTACTGGTTTTGAAGCATGAAGAACAGTTGATGCTTGGCACTCTGAGAGGCCATAGAATGCCATTGATGAAGGTACAGCCTCAGTTATAGTTGACAGCCCAGGACTGAGGTGTCTTGCAAAGGATTTGAGGCTTGGTATAAGGAAGAGAGCCTATGAGAGGCTATTAGTGAAAGGAAAGACCCCAGTACCAAGAACAGCAGCAGCAGTGAAGTGGATCGACCTGAGCTTAGAGTGCTACAGAGAGCAGAGCTGGAGAAGTGATGCCAGCACTTTGGAGGAGCCCAGAAGATCATGTGTGATCCTAGACACTGGAAAAAACAAGCTGTAACATTGAAGTTGCCTGGGAGACCCCAAGATTTTTGAGATGCTAGAATCATAGGATATCTGCTGAAGAAAGCTGCTAACCGGGAGTGGAAACTGCCCAGGAAAAGAAGTTTGATGCAGTCAACAGAGATAAAAAAAGAGTTGGAGATCTGAAGACTTCTTTGATATCAGACATGGAGATGCAGAGTTTGGAGTTTGCTCAGCTGATTTTCTGTCTTGCTTTGGCAATTACAGTTTAGTGATTGAATGAATCTCAGAAGAGATTTTGAACTTTGGACTTTTAACATCATTAATACTACTCTAGACTATGAAGCGCTTTGAAGTTGGACTAAATGTATTTTGCATATGCTATTGCCCCCATAGATTCATATGTTTGAACAAGTCTAAGGGGGCCAGCGAGTGGAATGTGATCGTTTGTATATGTTTGGCCCAAGGAAAGCATTATTAGAAGGTGTTGGAGTAGGTGTGGTCTTGTTGGACAAGGTGTGTCACTGTGGAAGTGGGCTTTAAGACTCTCATCCTAACTGCCTGGGAGTCAGTATTCTGCTAGAAGCCTTCAGATAGAGATGAAGAACTCTCAGCTCCTCCTGCACCATTCCTGCCTGGATGCTGCCATCTTCCCACCTTGAAGATAATGGACTAAACATCTGAACCTGTAAGCCAGCCCCAATTAAATGTTCTCCTTATAAGAGTTGCTTTGGTGATAGCATCTGTTCACAGCAGTAAAATCCTAATTAAGACTCTATCATACTTTCCAATGCTTGTTGTACCACACAGCTATAGAATGGTATCCCCATCCATCCTTGCTTCATTGTAATATCAGAGATCTGTTATTCTTGCTGGATACTGACATACTGCATCAACCTAAAGATGAATCTGCATCATCATCATCATCATCATCATGTTTCATTCTTATGGAACGTTTTATGGAATTTAGAAATTGTAGTAAATTTTTAGTCTCTCTCTCTCTCTCTCTCTCTCTCTCTCTCTCTCTCTCTCTCTCTCTCTCCTTTCACCCATCTCTGTCTTCATAACCCTTTCCTATGCCACCTATGCCAGTCAGAACATCATTAATATTGCCGCTTTCCTGTCACACTTTTCATCTTTATCACATGTATCAAATTAAATGTGAACTCCTGAGTACTTCACCCTTAACTACAGATTAAATTTGTTATCACTGTTCTAATATAATAGCAATTTATGCTTGCAATAATGTAAATATTAGAGGGTTATTCTTTTATTCCCAGTCTGCAGGTATTCTGAATTCATGTGAGGGAGAGAAAAGAAGACAGGTCTAAAATAAGTCAAGACAAGGAACATGAAGGGTAAGAGGACCAGGGAAAAATAATCTGTCCCTGGTGTGACTCAAAATTAGTGACCAAACAATATGTCTGTCTCCAATGGATGTGGTTTTCCACTACTTCACTGTGTATGCACTTAATACCTATAAAAACTTACCCATTTACTCAACCCTCTGTTTTCTCTTTTCCTGTTCGGATGCAGTCACCTTTCTGTGTCTCTCCCTAATTGTGTAAGTATCGGGTATATTGAGTGACTTTCTTTTGGCTGAAGATTGCTAATATACCCTTGCACTGGCATACCCTTATAAAAAATGTCTCTGGGGAAGGTGATCATACTTTCATTGAAGCAGAGACATTAAAGTCTCACCCAGCAGTGGTTAGAAGGAAGGCATGTTCCTCTTACCATGCAAAAAGTTAGTGATGACTGTGTTTTAGTATTCATCATAAATGTGAAACACTAGATACTTTGCTAAGTTGTAAATATAGTCACAGGAGAAATACAAATTAGTCAGTGGCTTGGTGTGTATAGTTTAAGAGAAAAAGAATTAGAAATTAGTTTTATGTTTATTAAAATACATGGATTGGAAAGAGGGCTCAGGTTCTTTTGTTTGGTTGTTTGGTTGTTTGGTTTTCTTTTTTGTTAGATATCTTCTTTATTTACATTTCAAATGTTATTCCCCTGAATCTCCCTATCCCATCTCCCCTTTCCCTGTTACTATGAGGACGTTCCCCTACACATCCACCCACTCCCACCTCCCCCACCTTTGCATTCCCCTACACTGGGGCATAAAGCCTTCACAGGACTAAGGTCCTCTCCTCCTCTCACTGATGTCTGACAAGGCCATCCTCTGCTATATATGCGGCTGGAGCCATGAATCCTTCCATGTGTACTCTTTGGTTGGTGGTTTAGTCCCTGGGAGCTCTGGATGGGTCTAGTTAGTTGATATTGTTCTTCCTATAGTAAACCTCTTCAACTCCTTCAGTACATTCTCTAACTCCTCCACTGGAGACAGTTCTTAACAACATGAAGTAGACACAAGTACAGTTCTTAGCACCTACTTGTATGGATCACAATCACCTTTACCTCCAGTTTTAGGGTACTGATACCCTCTGTGGGAACTTGCATTCATATCACACACACACACACACACACACACACACACACACAGAGACACTCACAGACACACACCAGGGAGTGTTTAAATAAAAATTATGTACCAGGCTTCATGGAGCATGCCTTTAATACCAGCACTAAGTCACAGAAGGGTATAAGTCTTTGGAGGTTGGAGGCTATTCAAGTCTCTACAGTGAGTTTCAGGCCAGTCAGGACTGTAAAAATGAGACAATTTCTAAAAATAATTAAATTAAAAAATAAAACATGAAAAATTTAAAAATACCAAATAGAATATTTCCCCTAAATGAATAAAGCATTATGTGGTTTGGGAATATGTCTTGGACAAAACAATTTACCTATTTACAACATTTGCATTTTCTATCACTTGATTTGCATATTCATAAAACAAAGTTTACTTAGGTCAAAAATGAATTTGACTCAATGATAGCAGCAGAGTGATGTCTCTCAAGGGAGCACACATAGACATCACATGAATCTGAAATCTAATATCCCATTGCATGTGTCATTTCCAGTTGACAGAGGTTTTCAGATTCTCATCTGAAACAAATATAAGAGATGAAATGAGGCTTGAATAATTTCTCTGGGAATTTCCTGCATAATAAAATGTAAATATTTTCCTTATGTCAACATTTCCCTTTGAATGCTCATACAGGATTTTCATTATTAGAAACTGACAAAATCTTTGAACATTCTCAGTTGATCTGGTCAAGTCTAATAGCTTCCAGTTGATAATTCAACTGGTCCCATGCACATAAGTATTTAAAACTGCCATTTTCAATCATGGCAAAATAAAGAGAGAGAGAGAGAGAGAGAGAGAGAGAGAGAGAACATATTAATGTTGCAGAAAGAGAAAACTGCTTTGATAAGATACTCTCATAGCTATTTATTAATAAATATGTGTGCATAATAAAATAGTTAACGAGTATTAAAAGGGGTGTTTATTTTTCTAGGTTACTTCTTTACATATTAAAATTATAGGAATGAATGAGAATACTGATTAATTCATGATTATGAAAGGTAATTTTTCAACTATCAGAGCTTTGTGAAACTCACACAGGTTCAAATAACTTTGGTCAGGAGGTTGGACAAGCGTGAACTCCTCAAACTACTTATTTGATTGATTTTATCATGAAAATGAAAAGGCAGTACTTGCTAACCATAATTGTATAACATAGACCAGAATATTTTATTTGTGATACATTTATAGTTTGCGGGAGCAACCAATTTTACATATAGCCCTTGTACCTGGAATATGATACAAGTTGTGCCACATTGAATGATATAGGTCTCCAATTTTATATGTCTCTCTTCCCTATAATTGCTAAGTCATTTCTATGTGTACTTGTGTTTCACAGAATAGGATCCCATTAGATGTTTGGTCAAAAAACTCATATCATCAATGTTTTCATAAGGTGAATATGACATTGTATATTATAATATATCAATATATATATATATCAATATATATATATAAATATATATCAATATATATCAATATATATATATATACATATATATATATACACACACATATATATATCAATGGGAAAGACAAGATTTAAATTGTGTCCTGGTCTACTTCAGCATGTAATCACTTAACTGCCACTGCCATTGAAACTAGTCATCACCATGTTTAATGCAAACCATGAAACATTTGGGTTAAAATTCTTTTGCTTGAAAAGGTAACCCTAGAGTAGTGTGACTGAGGAAATACAAGTAATTTAAGCTAGATGATTCTTTTTATAAGAGTGTTTATGTTTCAAATATTTTCTGCTAAAGATCTACTCATTTCTAAAAATAACTCAGTTTTCATCCCTCTTAAAGACTGAACAAACACCCTTAAAATTCTAATTTTTATAAGAAACATTCTTTTGCTAAATTTAGTTCTAAAAGAAATTCTATGTTATCAGATGAAACATTCCACTAGCATATTTATTCAAGAAGTATCAATTACCCTGATACATAAAAACCACAAATTTGGGGAATGTAGCATGCATATGAATTCCACATGTCAGTTCTAATTCAAAACTGTTAGTCTGCCAAGAATTTTATCTATCCATCTATCTATCTATCTATCTATCTATCTATCTATCATCTATCTATCTCCATGTCATCTATATCTATCCCTATCTATCTTATATTTATATATATTAATACATATACATATGTTTCTCTGTCTGTCTATCATTTGTGTTTATATAAAATATGCTTTCAAACAATCTTCTTTTTGTCCTATTTGAAATATTTCTGTTTCTAATCATATATATAAATATCATCTATGGCATTTTGCCAGCAGTGGGTGGTGGTATAATCCAACATTCATAAGGCAGAAGAAAGTGTATGTTTGTGAGTTGGAAGCCAACCTAATCTACATAATAAGACCCTATCTTTGAAGAATGCTAAAAATACGTAAGGATGACTTTGTCTTTCACACTGAAGATAATTTAATCTTTAAGTGTTTTAGTGCTGTCTTCACAAAATGTGTACATATTAATATGAAACTATACCTGAGAGCATAAAAATAAGTAAGATTTTGTTTTCTCTGGTTTTCAAACTTTTCTTTATTTTTATATTAATCACTCATTATGAAATTAATGAGAAGTATCAATATCATTTTTAAAACATTTTTCTTGTACTAAATAGAAATGTAGGCTCCTTATATGAATAAAAGTTCTTAGCTTGAAGTCTGCCTGGCATATTTAATTACTACAAAGCAGTGAACATTCTGGGATATTATCTTATTGCTTTATTACTTTAGAGATAAAGCAGAAGTTAATGTGAATGTTGTAGAACAGACTTTCATTTAATACCTGAGAACAAGTTTAATAAAATCAAGTATTCTCAAGTATTGACATTTGCTGATATTAATTAGTTATCTATATTTATGCACCTGATAATAATCCTCAGGTTAACTCTGCAATAATAAAAGTACAACAAATGCATCAGCTTCATATTACTTGGTCAATTTTATCATATTTTCCTTAATTTTGTCATGTCTGCCACTCTCAAAACACCATTTTAACATTTAACTTTCTAAGTAATGTATGTATTTGCATAAATCTGTACTTAACATTTATTCTATAGGCCCCTAGACAAAAGCCCATGTTAGCTTATAAGGTCAAGAATATAAGATTTGTAAATGTTACAATAGTAAATCTGATAGTTCAAAGATATGATGTATTAGATACCAGGCGCTGTGGTTTACACAGAACAAGCTCCTCTCTTAAACAATAAACATGCCAATATCCAAAGACTGAAAATAAGAATGAAAACAACTCAAATATATTACACACATCAAAATATTGTAATAGCCAAACTGTCTTACATTCGGTTTCTTTCTAATTCCATGAAATTGTTGGCTTCTAGAGGAAATCACCTTTCCAGTTTGTTCCATGAAACTATTATTTTGTGTCTGCTTTATTTAACTTTTAATGATACCTATATATTCAAAGAACTGTAATGGCATAGAAAAAGTTAATAAAAATATTTTATTTATAGTCCTGTATAGAAGAAAGAGCCATACCAATGTTAAATACCCTACACTATTTCAAGATTTTTATTTCTAAATTTGATTTAGATGTGCATTTTTAAAATTTTGATTTTAGTCTCATGTTAACATTTCAGCTCTTTTATTGTGCATCTTATATATTTAATACTGATTACTTAAGTTTTATTTGATAAATTTTCTGATTTGTGAAAATCCACATAGAATTAAAAAAAAAGAAGCAATTAAGTGATGGGCTAAAGAGTTGATATATTTTCATTGTGTTAAATGGAAAAGACATATTCAGAAGATGACAGAAAGTGAGTATGCAGGGACTATGGGTTAGAGAGATGAAAAGTGGTTATGAGTACAAGTTGCCCTTCCAGAAGACCCAAGTTCAGTTCCCAGTACTCATTGGTGGTTCACAACTATGTGTAACTCCAGTTCCATGGGATCCAATGCCATCTTCTGGACTCTGAAGCAGTATACATATTTGGTGCATACACATTCCTATAGGCAAATGCTTTTACATACAAGATAAAAATAAATAAATCTTTAAAATAAACATCATTTTTTGTCACTGTTGGTCAGATATGAAGTGAAATTGGAGGCACACAAAAAGGAAACATAAACAAAAACAGAAATAATTCTACCTGATTGGGAGAAGTCATTAAACTGGTTAGGAAATGGTGGCTACTTAACAATGTGCTAAAATACTGGCAGATAATTACCAGGCAAGATGCGTACCAAATGTTAACCTAACAAAATTTCTGATTATAAAAACATGAGCAAACTCAAATTCCCTCTGCTACTCAAAAAATGAGTGAAACTAAAAAGACAGTTGCAGTTGAAAGCACTGTTCAAATAGGTCACATCCAGTGAAAATTATTGCACACAGACATGAAACAG
This sequence comes from Mastomys coucha, assembly GCF_008632895.1. Classification (NCBI taxonomy): domain Eukaryota; kingdom Metazoa; phylum Chordata; class Mammalia; order Rodentia; family Muridae; genus Mastomys; species Mastomys coucha. The sequence continues at coordinate 38,829,030 of NW_022196899.1, read as the reverse complement.
AATATCCATATCTCTGTTATATTTAATACTCAAGATGAATCTTTACAAATCAGTGTTATAACATGTCTTTATGGGCTTTACACAGGTGGATCCTATCTGGTATGGCCTAGGGCCCAAATCTGAAACTGTGGACCATGACCACATAGGGAGTGACAGAACAAAATGTGTTTATAGAGGAGAAAAGAAAGAAAGAAAAAACTTATCTATAATAAAGATCCCAAGGAGCTGAAGGGACTTGCAGCCCCATAGGAGGAACTAACAATATGAACCAACCAATACCCCCATAGCTTCCAGGGTCTAAACCACCAACCAAAGAGTGCACATGGAGGGACCCTTGTCTCCAGCCGCATGCATATGTTGCAGAGAATGGCCTTGTGGGACATCAATGAGAGGAGAGGCCCTTGGTCTAGTGGAGGCTTGATGCCCCAGTGTAGAGAAATGCCAGGATAGGGAAGCAGGAGCTGGTAGGTTAGTGAGCAGGGAGAAGGACGATGGGAAAGGGGGGTTTTTGGAGGGCATAAAATTTGCAATGTAAATAAAGAAAATATCTAATAAAAATGTTAAAAAAGAAATTTCTGACTGTTAAAAGAAAATCTTAACTGAAAATTAGATGCATACGGAATGCTGCATTTCTTTGATTGTCCAACTCTCTACAAGTAGAGACAATTACCACAATAATGAGAGCTTATGCTCTGACCAGATAGCAAACACACTGCACTGTGTATCAATAAAGATCAGTGAAAAATGACCCATACACCCCATGAATGAAGACTTTATACTATAAATGACAATGTTTTACAGAACATAAGAAATTTTATCCTCTTATAGCTACCTGTAGCCTAAAATATAGAACAAATGATTAACATTTTCCCACTCTCATTTCTCAGCACATATAGAATTGGCATCTATTAAATTTTACTGCATAAAAATGCTTGTTCTAATAAGCTGCTCTCTGAGTTGTTTATGAGTTTTATAACAATGAAAATATTCACCAAATTTTAACTGGGCATTAGGACAAATTTCCACCCACTACTAAATGGTCATTAACATATGCTTCCAATTCAGATTATATATTTATGTGTAGTGACTGTTTCAGTCCTGCCAAAATTTAATGAAAATACTGGGCCAATGAGAAGGCTTACAGAGTCAAAGTTTATACATGCTCACATGCATGCATGCATGCATGCATGCACACATGCACTAAAAAGAAATAAGATCAAAATTGAAAAGTAAATCATGGATCTTATAGAAGAACCCATATTTACCACTTTAATAGGCAAGCATTATCCCTATCTACATTCTATATATTTGTTCTGAACACAGATAAATATTCCCTTCAGCATTTGTCAAGGGAACTTATTTTTGTAGCAGACCATCTCAGAAATTTGCAACCAATCAAAACTGTGGATCCTAGTCCCAATGGATACCTTTACAATTCAATACCCATACCTAAGGGTCAAGAAAAATGCAGAAGAGAGACAGGAAGACTGCAGGAACAGGAAGAAGAGGATATGACAACACAAGACCAAGCCATATTAATGCTCAACATGGATAGTGGGGAAGCTTAGGAAGACTCATTCTTAGCTAAAGAGCTATGGCAATTGATGATGCCTCCAGGAAGAGACATGGTTTTCTTCAATGATATGGACCCTTAGAGACTACTTTGTTCTAGCAGATGGTTCCACACACATGTGCACACAGGCAACACTAAATGAACTCATTGCAGAGGGGTGGGGAGAGAGATGAGACAAAGATAGAAAAAATAAGAGAGACAGAGAGAAACAGGGTCAAAGACAGGAGACAGAAAAGACAGAGACAGAGACACAGAGAGAGACAGAGACAGAGAGAGAGACAGAGAGAGACAGAAAGAGACAGAGAGACAGAGACAGAAACAGAGAAAGAGACAGAGACAGAGACAGGGAGACAGAGAGAGACAGAGACAGAGACAGAAACAGAGAAAGAGACAGAGACAGAGACAGAGAGACAGAGAGAGACAGAGACAGAGACAGAGAGAGACAGAGACAGAGAGAGTAGATGAAGTTAGGAAGGAAGAGTGGTCATGGGAACATAGAAGAGTTGGAGGGAATGAAGGAAGGTAGATGCAAAACCATTGTGTCAGCGGTTCTCAACATAGCAGTTTAGGGGTAGAATGTCCCTTTCAAAGGGCTTACCTACAATCATTTGAAAGCACTGATACTTACATTAGGAGTCATAACAGTAACAAAGTTACAGCTATGAAGTAGCAACAAAAATAATTTTATGGTAGGGGGTCAGGACAGTCTGAGGAACTATATTAAACCGTAGCAACATTAGGAATGTTGAGAATCACAGCATTATATGATTGCAAAAATGTTAAATAAAAGATTTTTATTAACTCAAAATACAAGTAAAGATTTTCTACATACAATAATAGCAAATATTCTAATAATATTTAACACATTATGAAAAAATAAGCAAACACATCCATCTTATTTGTATGTGGATTTGTTTACATCTTTAAAATTATAAATCTATATGTATATCCAAAATTGTTTTACAATTAATTTTTTTATTTATTAGATTTTTTTTTATTTACAATATCTCCTTTCCCAGGTTCCCCTCAAAAAAAAAGAAAATAAAAAACCCCCAAAACTAAAACAATCCGCTGTTCCCTTCCTCCTTCCCCTGCTCACCATCCAAACCCCTCCTGCTTACTGGCCCTGGCATTCCCCTACACTGAGGCATAGAATCTTCACAGGGCCAAGGGCCTCTCCTCCCATTGAGGATCTACTAGGCCATCCTCTGCTATACATATGCTGCTGGAGCCATGAGTCCCCCCATGTGTACACTTTGGTTGGTGGTTTAGTCCCTGGGAGCTCTGAGGGTGCTAGGTAGTTCATATTGTTTTTCATCCTAAGGGGCTGCAAACCCTTCAGCTCCTTGGGTCCTTTCTCTAGCTT
>NW_022196899.1:38819357-38825457 GCF_008632895.1 Mastomys coucha | reverse complement strand
TATATATATATATATATATATATATATATATATATATATATAAAATGTTTTCTTATTTACAATATTTCCTTTCCCAGGTTCCCCTCCAAAAATAAATAAAATAAAATAAAATAAAACAAAACTAAAACAATTACCTGTTCCCTCCCCCTCCCCCTGCTCACCATCCCACCCTCTCCTGCTTACTGGCCCTGGCATTACACTTACACCTACCTACATTACACTTACACCTCACCTACACTTTAGGTGCTTCTCAGCTATTCATTATTCTACAGTTGATAATTCTTTGTTTAGTTCTGTACCCCATTTTTAATTGGGTTATTTGTTTCTCTGGAGTCTAACTTCTTGTGTTCTTTTTATAAATTGGATATTAGCCCTCTATCAGATTATCTTAGTCAAGGTTTCTATTCCTGCACAAACATCATGACTATGAAGTAAGTTGGGAAGGAAAGGGTTTATTCAGCTTACTTCCACATGGCTGTTGATCACCAGAGGAAGTCAGGACTGGAACTCAAGCAGGTCAGGAAGCAGGAGCTGACAAAGAGGCCATGGAGGGATGTTCCTTGCTGGCTTGCTTCTCCTGGCTTGCTCAGCCTGCTCTCTTATAGAACCCAAGACTTCCAGCCCAGGCATGATGGCACCACCCACAAGAGGCCCTACCCCTTTGATCACTAATTGAGAAAATGTTCCACAGCTGGAGCTTATGGAAGCACTTCCCCAACTGAAGTTCCCTTCTCTGTGATAACTCCAGCCTATGTCAAGTTGACACACAAAACCAGCCAGTACACAGATATAGGATTAGTAAAGATCTTTTCCAATTTGTTGGTTGCCATTTTGTCCTGTTGACAGTGTCTTTTGCCTTACAGAAGCTTTGCAATTTTATGAAGTCTCATTTGTCGATTCTTCATCTTAGAGCATGATGTCCTGTTCAGGAAATTTTCCCCTGTGCCTATGTGCTCGAGGCTCTTCCCCACTCTCTTTTCTATTAGTTTGAGTATATCTGGTTTTATGTAGAGGTCCTTGATCTACTTAGACTTGAGCTTTTTACAAGGAGATAAGATTGGATCAGTTTGCCTTTTTCTACATGCTAACTGCCAGTTGAGCCAGCATCATTTGTTGAAAATGCTGTCTTTTTTCTACTGGATGCTTTTAGCTCCTTTGTCAAAGATCAAGTGGCCATAGGTTTGTGGGTTCATTTCTGGGTCTTCAATTCTATTCCATTGATCTACCTGCCTGTCACTGTATCAATACCATGCAGTTTTTATTACAATTGCTTTGTAGTACAGCTTAAGGTCTGGGATGGTGATTCCACCAGAGGTTTATTTATTGTTGAGATTAGTTTTAGTTCTCCTGGGTCTTTTGTATTCCAGGTGAATTTGCAAATTGCTCTTTCTAAGTCTGTGAAGAACTGAGTTGGACCTTTGATGGGGATTGCATTGAATTTGTAGATTGCTTTCAGCAAGATGGCCATTTGTACTATATTAATCCTGCCAATCCACAAGCATGGGAGATCTTTCCATCTTCTGAGATCATCTTCAATTTCCTTCTTCATAGACTTGAACTTTTTGTGAAACAGATATTCTACTTGCTTAGAGTCACACCAAGGTATTTTATATTATTTGGGACTATTGTGAAGGGTGTTGTTTTCCTAATTTCTTTCTCAGCCTCTTTATCCTTTGTGTAGAGGAAGGCCACTGATTTGCTTGAGGTAATTTTATATCCAGCTACTTTGCTGAAGTTGTCTATCAGGATCAGGAACTCTGTGGTGGAATTTTTGGGGTCACTTAAGTATACTATCATATCATCAGCAAATAATGATAATTTGACTTCTTTCTTTCCAATTTGTATCCATTTGATCTCCTTTTGTTGTTTAATTACTATGGCTAGGACTTCAAGTACAATATTGAATAGGTAGAGAGAGAGAGTAGGCAACCTTGTCTAGTCCCCAATTTTAGTGAGATTGCTTCAAGTATCTCTCCATTTAGTTTGATGTTGTCTACTGGTTTGCTGTATATTGCTTTTACTATGTTTAAGTATGGGTCTTGAATTCCTGACCTTTCCAGGACTCTTATCATGAAGGATGTTGGATTTTGTCAAACGCTTTCTCAGCATCTAATGAGATGATCATATGGGTTTTTTTCTTTGAGTTTGTTTATATAGTGAATTACATTGATGGATTTCCGAATATTGAACCATCCCTGCATCCCTCTATCACCATCGTGAGATGTGACTTAGATCCAAATCTTGATTTTCTGGTGTTTTGGGATATCCAGGACTCACTGTGGTGGGATTATTAGGTTCTGATGAAATCAGGTAGTCTTGATTTCCATTGGTAAGATTCTTGTGTTTGCTTTTCGCTATCTGTTGATTTCTGGTGTTAGATGATCTTGCTATCTCTGGCTGGAGTTTGTTTCTCCTGTGGGTCTGTAAGCCTGTGTCAGCACTTCTGGGAGATCAGCTCTCCTCAGGTAAGACCTGTGTGCAGTGGGCTGTGAATCAGTCATCCATCCTGAGTCCTGGAATCAGAACAAACCCTGGAGACAGGCTCTTCACTTGCAGGGAAGGGGCAGAGAGTGCTGTGGATCTGCAGAACCTTCTCCTAGGTGAAGTGGGAGGTAGAAAGGATCCTGTGCTGACTGCCCTGCCACTTCTGAGGCCTGTGTCTCCTGGCTGGTTCAGCCTTAGAAGTTCACCAGAGAGAAAATGGAGATCTCACCTGAGTCTCTGGGTTGGAGCACTCCCGGAAGGCAAGCTCTGTGCTTTCAGGGAAGGGGCAGAGAGGTCTGAGGATCTGCAGAAACTCCTCCTAGGAGAAGAGAGAGGTAGAAAGGATCCTGTGTTGGCTGCCCTGCCTAATAAATTTCTTTTTGATTCATTCTTTGACAAGTGAAAATTGTGTGTATAAGAAATTTTTCTAAATTTCCTTTAGGGTTTATCATCAGTAAATTTATATATATATATATACACTTTATACTTTATATATATATATATATATATATATATATATATATACACTTTCCAATTTTATATGCTCATTTACCTGCAGTTTTGTAAAAAGTTCTCAGAAGAAAATGTGTTTCAAAGACCAGAGAGATTGCTCAGAATGTGAATCTTTGTCCCCCAAATTACAAACTGAGTCCCATCCATCCCTAGAACCTAGAGAGTGAAGGGGAACATTATCTACAACAGATGTTTTCTGACCACACTGTATTCATGTGCTGGTAACACTTCTCCATAAAACTAAATGAATAAATAAATAAATGCAAAAATAATTAAAAATGGATTAAGAAACTTAGGCTTTGACATTATTCTAATAGTTAAAAATTTAAAAGAATAGTGGAAAACATTATCTGTGAAAGCAAAAATAGCTTCATAATTATTTACAGTAAGGGAACAGAAATGATAAAAATCAACTAAATTTAAACAATATATCTTAAAATCAAAAAAGTCCATAATTAGAGGAGAAAAAAAAGTGACTCTATTCACTGCATGGTACTGACAGTGGAATTAATGAAATGGGTAGCAGGCAGGGGGGTACATACCTTCTCAACAAGTATGGTCACCATAGACTTATATGTGAAGATTTGGCCCATGGGGAGTGGCAATATCAGGAGATGTGACCTTGTTGGAGGACTTTTATCATGGTGAGAGAAGGCTTTGAGATCTCCACCTTTGCTCAAGCTCTGCCCAATGTGGAAGAGAACCTCCTGCCTGCAGTGAGAAGACAGTCTCCTCCTGACTGCCTTCAGATCACAATGCAGAACCCTCGGCTCTCTAGCATCATGTCTGCCTGCATGCTGCCATGCTTTCCACCGAGATGATGATGGACTGAAACTCTGAAACTATAAGCCAACCCCAATTATCTGTTTGCCTTTATCAGAGTTGCCTTGCTCACGGTGTCTATTCCTAGCAATAAAACTCAGACTAAGGCAAACATCCAATGCAAACGGAAAGGAGACAATCGATATAAAAAGTTATTTGTACACAGTTTGAAAATTAAAAAAATAGTTCATTTGATTTGTACTTCTATTCAGAAAGTGAGAGAAAAAGCAAAAAATAGAAATTGAAGAACTAGAACACAAAATGTCTCAAATGTCATGAAAGAGAATACATGTTGAATGCTTTTCAAGCTGAATAAACAGGAACGAGTAGGACTGAGTTTTTGCTTTCCCAGAACCAAAATGTTGAAAGCCAAAAGATGAAAAATAAACAATGAAGAGAGCAGGAGAAAAACTGCAAATTAAATATTGGAAGCAGTTATTCACTTCTCAGCCAACTAGCTGAAACAATGAAGTAATGAGGGAAGAATGTGTAGAGACAATTCTACCATCCAGCCTCTGAAATCTACTGAAAATGTACTTCCAGAGGGAAGGCTTCTGTGCCCTGCTCCTCCTGCAGGAGGCAGATCTCCTGCCAGCCTCATTTCTACTTGGTGATGCTATTGGTGGTTCCTGTCAGAAGCTAAGGTCCTTTTTTGCTTGCCTGTCTCTCTGTGTTCAGTTTGTCATATGAACTATATAACTTCAATTATCAGTGAGATAAAAACACCTGTTCATTTTAGTATGTTAAGCACTTATGACTCTACAAGAGACTTACAAATTCTTCTCATATTTGAATTCAAATTAGTCTTGTGCTGTAATAAAAGAGCTAATAATCTTAGAAAGATGAAGGATTCTTTCAGTATTAAGAAGTGATCCAGCAAACTAGCTGGCTACAAGCCTTATAGGATGTCCTGAGAAAGTTTCTTGTACATAGTAAAGAACTATACATTGAATATTGGGTACATAAGTGTGTAGTAAACAGATACTGTCATTGTTCATTCATTTCCTCCCCCCTTCTCTCTGTGTGTGTGTGCTTGTGTAGTTAATGTGCCTGGTATACTCCTATGTGTAAGAATACACATGTGTATGAATGCCCTCCCATTTGTACAATATATACAAGCAAAGCACCAATAAAGACTTTGGATGTACTCTTCTATCACCCCAGTTTATAAACTAGAGTTAAGCTAATAGTCATCAAGTGAAGTATTTTTACTGTGGCCACCCCAACAGTATTGGAATAGCAGGCATATGTATTCATACCATTTACATGGGTGCTGGGAGATTGAACTAAGTCCTTCATGAGTGCAGTGAGTACTCTAATCCAGTGAGCCAAGTCCCCTTAATTCATGCTTTATCCTCTTACAGGAAAGACTATGCTTATCCTTGTGTTCATAATTACATAAACATGTAACACTTGACTAGGTGTGTTGTGCTGTCCATGCATAGAGGCATTTATACTGCATGTACCCATTCAGATTTCTCTGGTATCTACCCTTAAGTGTCTTTATTTTAAAGTTGCCATGGCTATGGTGTGTGCAATAAAACTGTAAAAGACCAATTTTCTTACTCTCTGAACATATCCAACCATCCATTTAACATACAAGCCTTTGTCCTACACTGTGAGACTTTCTTAATGATGCCTTAGATGTATCTAGATTAGAATAAGTTCCTGATTTAGTTCCTTGACTTGGGAGAATATTGAAGAAGTGGCAGAAGTCCTCTTTCTATTAAAAAGTTTACCAGTGATGCATTGCTAGTTTAGAGTCAGGCATATTAAAACTCACAGTGCTACATGAATTCCCTTATTAAGTAGATGCTGCAATATATGTTGAGATGAACTTGCATGGATAAGGACTGAAAAAGGTAAATCCAGACATCTGTGTGTAGGATGTAAAATATCAACTGAGACCTGAATAGCTTTGAGCAAGGAATCTGAAATTAGAAGTCCATTTGAGATGGCAACTCTCTCCAGTCTAGAGGGAAAATAGAAAGGAATCTGTGATCTCTAAAATAAAAGATAACTGGGATTGATTTAAATGCACACTATTCAGAACAGACTCAGAGGATATTTTATTTCTTTTTTAATCTTCTGAGAAGTGTACAATTCTTTTTAAAAGTTTTCTGTCTCACTCCTGCTAACTTGAAAAGGTAGAACAATGACCTTACTTTGACCTTTATGTGGTTAGCATACTGTGCACTATTACAAGGTGCTAGTTCACAGGCTAGCTCAGTTAATCTTCATTGACAAAGTTCTCTCTCTCTCTCTCTCTCTCTCTCTCTCT
>NW_022196899.1:38801543-38819347 GCF_008632895.1 Mastomys coucha | reverse complement strand
CTCTCTCTCTCTCTCTCTCTCTCTCTCTCTCTCTCTCTTTCTCTCTCTCTCTCTGCCCTTTGCTCTCCCTCTTCCTTCTCCTCCCTCTCCCTTCCTCTTGCTCTCCCTTTCTCTCCCTCTCCCTCCCCACTTCCCCCTTCTCTCTCTCTCTCTCACACACACACAATCAAGTACACACATGCACACACACCTCAAGAAAGCATTTCTTAAACCTTCAAATCAGTCTAGATGCATCACTGATATGAAGGCTATGAGATCCACTAAATGAGGCTTTGGATTGGTGAAGTCCTTCTCCCAATCCAAAGCCACATTTCAGAACTTATCTTTGATATGCGATTCTGACAAACTGGGTACCCTCTGAAACTGAAAAGAGGGAGGTTTCAAAGAAAATAAATATATGATGACTTACAAAATACAATTTAGAAATTTTTTTAGAGTCACATGGTACTTTAAGTAGAATAGAGTCCTACATCTGATTTTAGATAAAATATATGAGGGTCATAGGTATTCAGCTCTAAGAATAAGCATCTTAAAAGAGTCGTAATTTGGAATTTTGCCATCTTAAAGTAGTCCTTATTCCTAAGTAAAATTTACAGTTTCTAGATGATTCTACTTCAGTGATCCTTTCCACTATAAAAAGAAGTCTTTTCTTGGGAAATATTAGTAAAAAAATTTCTTTGCACTGTGTTTTTCTCAAAAAAAAAAACATCTTTATTATATTGAAAAAATTGTATAACTTAACTCATAAAAGGATGTGATATATAATTTTATGTAGTATGTGCTATATCTAAAATAGCATTACTGCATAAGTAAATGAAATGTTAGCTAAAATAAATATTTTTAGTATTATAATACATGGGAAAGAACTAGAAAATGAGTTTTCATTTTTGTGTCAGAGTTCTTAAATTCATATATTCTTATCTTTGCCAAGGCTTAGAAATAATCTCCAAACAGTTTTTTTGCATTTCACTGCACATGTGGATTTTAGAAACTTGTTTTGTGGGTAGAGTGGAGAGGTTTGGAATTGGATAAGAATCACTTTCTTTATCATTTTATACACTCAGGTATTTTTATATGAATAAAGATTCTGTTTCAAAAAGTTACAGTACCCAATTGATCGTTTTCTTTGTTTTTTTTTTGTTTTTATTTGTTTATTCTTTTTCTTTTAAATTTTGGTAAATTATGTGTATGAGCAGTTCCATTAATTTAAGACATATCATACATAAAAGGGATAATTTGTGCCACTATTGTAATTAATTGGTGGTCAAAGAAAGCCAAACATCCCCAAAACACATATAAATAATATAAAAATATAAAAGAATGAGATCAATCAACATTTTAATCTTTCCCATAGATAAGGGGCACCAACAAACATGCTAATCAATCCAAAAGCCCATTTTAAACTCTTGATATTGCTTACTACCTATGTACTGACTTGTTTGGGAAGTTAGGCTGCTACAGATCAGAAGATTAGCCTCACATATGTTCCATGATTATTTTCCTTATCAAAGATGAGCCCATAACCAAAGAGGAACATGGAAATTTAATTAGGATTGATTATATTTAAGTTCTAATCAAGCTTCAACTCTTTTAAGCAATCCATTCTACATGCAGATACTCAGGGAACTTCAGTGATTCGATGTACTCAATTTCCCTAAAACACATGTGTTTAGCAGGATGTGCCCAAATGAATATACTGTGAAAATATCCCTGTGATAAAGTCAATTTATCTCAGAATTGACCTTTCTTCTTGGTGATATTTCAAATGAAGGTCAGTAGTTTCCACATAATAACACAGGATGAGAACAAAAGTGCAAAAGCATTAATGAGAAAGATACTCCCATAATTTACTCAACCTCACTGGTAATGTGGTGTGTCTCTCTCGCTCTCTCTCTCTCTATCTGTGTGTGTGTGTGTGATTAAGTCAGTAAACATGCATATTTCCCATTATAACGTTCCATACAATACAACATTGTTTCCTATTAGTTGAATGATATGGTATGTTGGATGTGTTCACTGAATTAAATGTGTGTCTATACAAAAATAATAAAGGTGGATGTGCATGTGTTAGCACCAACATGAAAAAATAGAGCTAAAATGTACCAAAAAAGAGACTACTCATTTTTATTTTATATAAACTCTGGGCAGAATACAATTTGAATTTGAATTTTTAAACAACTACTTTGATACTTTTATTTATTATACTTTTTTTCTGATGGTATAGAAGCCATTGTAAGTTAGCAGATACCTTCTTTTGAATATTATAAAATCATTGTAGTTATATTCAATTTTCTGAAAGTCATTTTTTTGCAGTTAGCCTTGCTTTTTCTAATCCTGCAAAATGTACCAGCTGAATGGATGTCCTTTTAATTAAATAATGTTATAATTCCTTCTTTGTTTTGATTGGGGCTAAAAGTTAGATTCCTATCAATGGCTGAAGTTAGGTGTGTGTGTGTGTGTGTGTGTGTGTGTGTCTGTGTGTCTGTGAAATTTAAAATGTTTACCTTGTGTGGTATTTTGAATATTCTTGGCAGAGGTACTGGCACTATAAGGAGGCATGGCCTTGTTGGACTACTCCTTGTTGGAGGTAGTGTGTCATTGTGGGAATGGGCTTTGTGACCTTTCTCCTAGCCTCCTGGAAGCCAATCTTCTCCAGTTTCCATTCAGAATAAGATGTAGACCTCTCATCTCCTCATGCACCATGCTTGCCTGGACATTGCAGTGCTTTCTACTATGATGAGAATGATCTGAAACTCTGAACCAATAAGCCAACCCCAATTAAATGTTTCCTGTGTAAATGTTGCCTTTGCCATGGTATTTCTTCACAGCAATTGAAACCCTAAGACATTTTGGTTCTCTTCAGAAAGGATTGATGAATGATATAATTCAAGAGGATTGATAATGGTTTATTGTTATTAATTTTCTATTGTGTTTCAGCAATGCTGCATAGAAATGAAACAAAAATAAGGGAAGTATAGCATAAAATTCTTTGCAGATGCATTACAGAAGCTTAAATGTAGGAGTTGAGCAATCATTGATCCACTTTCATTAGCAATCTCATTTTTCTCTTTTATGTTCAACTGGGTATATTATTTTCTGTTATTTATTTTGGCATTTATATCAGTTTTATTCAAGATGTGACCTCAATACTTCTGTTTTACCTTAATTTTTACCACCTCAAGACTTCTAAAACTGTTCATAATTAATAAAACCACAAGAGATTCCTCCAACCACTTAGCTTTTGCTCACTCTTATACAAAGAAAAAAAAATTTACTAAAGTTAACCTTAATATCAATAGTGTCTGCTGTCCTATACATACACATCTTAAAAAATGTTCCTGGAATAGTAAATGATCAACCTATAGAGAAATTTTAATCCAGCAACATTACTTCGCTGGCAAATGACCGCATCCAAAGAACTTCTAGGTCTGTGTGATCTGGCTGGAATAACATTTATTCTTTAATTCTTCTGGCTGGAATAGAAGCACACCCTTGGTATACATTTTTTATCCTAAACAATGAAGGTAAGTTTTGTAGAAGGAAGTAGCCATGTTTAATTGATTAATTGATGTGCAGACAAAGTGACAAATAAAAAGAGTTGACAGAATGAGTTGGAGATAGGCTATGACTAACACTTATGAAAACACGGAGGAAAGAACAGTGACTTAAGATCAGCACAAAGTGAATCAGGGCTGGACAGCAGTTCAGTAAGTTCATTTCAGTTCCATTCAGTCAATGCAGTTTAGTTGTGTTTAGTTCAGTACAACTTAGTGCAGTTCAAAGAAGTTCAGTGCAGTTCAGTTGAATGCAGTTGAGTTCAGTTGAGTTTGTACAGTTCCATTCAGTTCCATTAGCTCATCCAGTCATGCAGTCAGGGGAGTTCAGTTCTCAGAATTCAGTGGCAGTGTTGAGAAGCTGAAAGAAGCCAGTTTGAATCAGTCAGCTTGTATAGGAGTTTGAGCCAGAATGGCTAAGTTGAACCAGGCAGCCAGAGTTCAGAAGCAACTAGAAAAGGTGAACTTATTCAACAGGAAGTCCCTGAATCATAAAATATATCTGGAGAATACCTTTACTCAAAACTAAATATAATTGGTCTGTTAGTGGATATAGAGGGACAGCAGAGAAATAGCACACTGACAGGTACTAGATTAAGAAAGCCAAGAGAACTTGGTAATAGAACCACACCAATGTTCATCGTGCCTGGTATATATTATACCAGAGAGAAATGTGTATTGATTTGAAACTTTCTTCATGAATGATTTGCAACTTCGTTTTAATGAAAATATCTCATTTCAATTAGGAAACATTAATAAATTACTGTACCCCTTCCATACTACTGTTCAGAATTATTATGTACTTTTGTGAAGAGTCTGCATCTGAGAATGTTATCCTTGCTTACAATCCCAACACTTGATGCTGTAGTATCAGGAGTTCAAAATCATTTTTAGATATATAGTAAGATCAAGCCAGCTTGAACTGTATGAAATTCTGTCAGAAGTAAATTAAAAAGTATGTAAAAGAAAGGAAAAGAAGCTGTATGACTCTGTAAAGGAAACCCTCAGTACATGCATATATAATTTGCCTTTTTATCACATTCACATATTTATATATACTTACTTTTAACTGTCTGACTTGTCTCACACCACATCTGATTTTTTAAATTGGCTCCTCTTTCTAGGTTTGTCCAATTCCTGATATTCCTGTTGATAGTAGTTTGCCAAAATATCATGATTTAAGCATGCAAATAAATGTCATTGTTATAGCTTCTAAATTATAGAAATTATTTTAACATGCTATGAAGAATTTCTTATCATATTGATTTGTGTTGTGTGTGTTTTTTCAGATAAAAACCCTTTATTTCTATTGCTGACATGTCACCAATTCTTGCTTGTATACCTTCTATTTCATAATCCATTTCTTTATTCCATTGATTAAACAAATGACATCATTTTTTGCAAACAGTTCTAATGCTTTTTTCCTGAAAAAGGAACAATAATATTAACAAGCAGCTATGTAACATGGTCAATATCATGTTTGTCATTATGTAATTTTGTATTTATTTTATTTCAATTTATTTTGTAGATTTATTTTATTTTTATGTGTATTTTACCTGTAAGCTTATGTGCCATGTGTATGACTTGTGCTCCCAGAGGTCAGAAGTCAGCATCAAGTCCCCAGCAACTGAAGTTCCAGATGTGAACCTCAATGTGAGTGCTGAAGACCTGTCCCAGGTCCTATGCAAGAACATCAATATTGGTAACCTCTAGAACCTCACTCCCTTACATTGCTTCTTATGTGTGTGCTTTTATAACTTGATATTTATTAGAGTATTGTATTTGTAAAACTTACTACTGTTGGCATTGGTTTTGGTTTCTTTGGACTTGCTATTTGTAACTTTGTGATTCTCTTTCAATTTGTACCATTTCTATTATTATTGTAGTTCATCTTTAATCCATGATGTGCTGATAAGATACAGAAATTATTTCAATTTTCTTCTATCTCATGAGACTTTCTTTTTGATCACTTTATGGTCAGTTTCTGAAAAGGTTCAAAAGCTTTTCCATGAAGTGTTGAAAACAAGGTACATTCTTTGTGTTTGGTGAAATGGTCTGTAGATATCTGTTAGTTGTATGAAAGCTCCATTATTTATCTGTTTAGTTTCTGTCTGGATGATATGTCCATTAATAAGAGAGGGGTGTTGAAGTCTCCCACTATTACTTTATTGGGTTTGATTGTGATTTAAGTATTAGTAATGTTATTTTTACAAATATTGATGCCATTTCATTTAGGGCATAGATGTTCAGAACTGTGATGTCATCTTTATGGATTTTTCTTTTGATGAGTATGAAGTCTTCTTCCCCATCTCGTTTGATTTATTTTGATTGGAAGTCTGTTTTGTTAGATATTAGAGTGGCTACACAGCTTTCTTAGGTCCACTTGCTTGGAAAAATCATTTCCCTACTCTTAACTCTTAGGTAATATATATATTTGATGTTGAATTGTATTTCTTACATGTAGCAGAAGGATGAATCTTACTTCATATTTATTTGTTTAATCTGAGTCTTTTTATTTGGAAATTGAGCCCATTCATATTGAAAAATATCAAAAACCAATGTTTTTTTCAGTTAATTATTTATTCAGTTTACATCACGATATCTACCCCACTTTCCTTTTAGCTCCCCTTCATTCAACTCCTGCCTGCATTACCCCCTTCTCATTGAAGGGGAGGCCCCTCCTGGGTGTCACCCCACTCTGGCATATCAAGTTAATATAAGAGTAGACATATCTTCTATCATGAGGCCAAAGTGGCCTGATTAGGGCAATAATATCTGCAAACAGTCAACAGGTTCAGGGACAGGCCCACTCCAGTTGTTGGGGGAGCATCATGAAGACCAAGATGTGCACATCTCCTACACAGGATCTTTGGTTTGTGGTTCAATCACTAGCAGTCCCCATGAGTCCAGGTTAGTTGACTCTGTTGGTTTTTCTGTGGAGTCCCTGTTCTCTTCTGGTGCCTCACTCCTCCAAACAACTCCTCTGCAAGTTTCCCAAATTCCATTTAATATTTTGCTGTGGGTCTCTGAATCTGTTTCGATTGGTTGCTGGATGGAGGCCTTCAGACTTTTTTAGACTCTTGTCTACAAACATAACAGAGTGTCAAGGATTGGCTCATGCCCTTGGGATGGATCTCGATTTGGGCAAGTCATTGGGTTAAAGGATTGGTGGTTAAGTTGCTGTCCTTACCTCTCTACTGGAAGTCCTGCCTGCTATAGGTGGTAACCATTTCAGGCACCATACAACCACTTCTGGGAGTCTCAGCAAGAGTCATCCCCAGAGATTTATTGGGTCTCCCCTGGGCCTAGGAAATGCCCACAGCCAATTTCAGTTCTCTCTTCCCTGCTTTCCCTTCACCAGATCTTCTCATCCTGTTCCCTACCCCATCCCCTCTCCCACCTTGTTCCCTCAATCCACATCGAATATCTATTTGATTTAACCTTCTGAGAAAATTTTAAGCATCCTCCTTTGAGCTATTCTTATTATTTGATTTCTTTTGTTCTGTGGATTGTAGCATGGTTGGCTGGTACTTTATGGATGATATCTGCTTATAAACTAATACATACCATGCATGCCCTTTTGGTTCTGCATCACCTCACTCAGAAAGGTATTTTCTAGTTTCATCCATTTCTCTGAAAAATTAATGATTACCTTGTTTTTAGTCCCTGAATAGTGTCCCATTGTGTAAATGAATCACATTTTCTTTATCCACTCTTTAGCTGATGACACCTGAGTTGTTTCCAGTTTCTGACTATTACAAATAAATCTGTTATGAACATGGTTGAGCAAGTGTCCTTTGGGAAAATGCAGCATCTTTTAAGTGTATTTCAAGGAGTGCTATAGCTGGGTCTTGAGATGGAGCTATTCCTTATTTTCTTCAAAAGTTTCTTCTGATTTACAGAGTGGTTGTACATGTTTGCATCTCCTCTTGCAATGTAGAAGAAGTATTTTTCTTGCTCCACATCCTTGCCTGTATGTGCTTTCTCTTGAGTTTTTGAACATTTTAAACATTCTGATGTGTTTAAGGTGGAATCTCAGAGTCATTTTGATTTGCATGTCCCTGATGGCTAAGGACTTTAAACAATTCTTTACATGTTTATTGTCCCTTAGATATTCCTTGGCTGAGAATTCATATTTAGCCCTATACCACATTTTAAAAATTGGGATATTTGTGTTATTGGTGTCTAACTTGTTAAGTTCTTTATGTATGTTGAATATTAACCCTCTGTTAGATATAGGGTTGGTAAAAAATCTTTTCTCAATTTGTAGGTTGTCATTTGATGTGACATTTTGATGTAATATGTCCTATTGAGAGTACCCTTTGAATTGCAGAAGTTTTCCAATTTTATACAGTCCCATTTATTAACTGTTGATATTAGTGCCTGCACTGTTGATGTTCTGTTTAGAAAGTTGTCTACTGTACAAATGTGGTTCAAGGGTATTCACACATTTCTTTGGTGTTAGGGACAGTGTATCTGTTTTGATTTTTGTTGTTTTGTTTTGTTTTGTTTTGTTTTGTTTTGATTTATGTTGAGGTCTTTGACCCACTTGGGTTTAAGTTTTGTGCAAGGTAATGGATTTATTTGCATTCTTCTAGATGCAGACATCCAGTTATACCAGCAGGATTTGTTGAAGATTCTGTCACTTTTCTGTTGTATGGTTTGGGCTTCTTTGTCCACATGTGTGTGAGTTTATTACTGGGTTTTCAATTCAATTACATTGATGAATCTGTCTGTTTCTATAACAATACCATGAAGTTTTTTTATTTTTATTGCTCTGTAGTGCAACTTGAAATAAGAGATAGTGATATTCTTTTATTGTACCAAATTATTTTTGCTATCCTTGATTTTTTCTTTGTTTATATGAAGTTAATGATTGTTCTTTCAAGGACTGTGAAGATGAGAATTGCATAGAATCTGTAGATTCAATTTGTTATAATGGCAATTTTTGCCATGTTAATCCTTCTGATCCATGAGCATTGGACATCTTTCCAACTTCTGATATCTTCTTCAATTTCTTTCTTCAGAGACTTGAAGTTCTTGTCCTACAGGTCTTTCACTTGGTTACTTAGATTTCCAAGATATTTTTATTTGTGGCTATTTGTGAAGGGTGTTATCTCCCTAACTTCTTTCTTGGCCCCTTTATTTTCATTATATAAAGGAGCGCTATTCATTCTGTTTAGTTAATTTTGTATCTAGCCACTTTGCTGAAATTTTTATCAGCTATATCAGTTCGGTGGTAGAATTTTTAGGGTCTTCTTTTCTAATTTCTATCCCCTTGATCTCCTTTACTTGTTTTATTGCTCTAGCTAGGACTTCAAGTATTATATTGAAGACATAGGGAAAGAATGGAGAATCTTGTCTTGTTTTTGATTTTAGTGAAACTGCTTTAAGTTTCTCTCCATTTAATTTGATGTTAGCTATTGGCTTGCTGCCTATTGCTTTTATTGTGTTTAGATATGAACATTTTTTGTCTGATATAAGTTCTATTATTTTGGTGTTGGTGTTGGGATTTCGTGTGTGTGTGTGTGTGTGTGTGTGTGTGTGTGTGTGTGTCCCTTCTTTTGGTTTTAGCTGATGTGAGATTATATATTGCCCATGTTTTCATGGGTGTAGTTAACCTTGTTCATTTGGAGTTTTCTTTCTATTACCTTCTGTGAGGCTGGGTTTGTGGATATATTTTGTTTAGACTTGCCTTCGTCATTGAATAACTTTCATTCCCTTCGAAGTTATTGGGAATTTTGCTGGGTAAAGTAGTAATCTGTGGTCTCTTTGAGTCTTCATGACATCTGCTTAGGCCCTTCTGCCTTTTCAAGTTTCCTTGAGAAGTTGGCTGTGATTCTAATCAATTTTCCTTTAAAGCAAACCTTAGTTGTTCTTTTTCCAATATACCTTTTAGTATTCCTTCATTGTAATTTATACTGAATGACTGCTGTGTCAAGAGAAAAAGAGAGAAAGAAAGAAAGACTTCTTTGACTTCAATGAAAAATGAATGCACAACATACCCAAATGTAGGAAAGACAGTGAAAGTGTTACTAAGAGGAACTTTCATAGCACTATGTGCCTTCATTAAAATAAATAGAAAGGTCTCATACTATACAGGTAATAGCACATGTGAAAGCTCTAGAACAAAAGTAAACAAATCTACCCCTTTAAAAATGTAGATGGCAGATGCCAACAGCAAAAGACAGTAAAAGGAGAATCAGCATTGTCTGAATTCTGTCACTTTCACTTCTCTCTGGGCCTAGACTTTCCCAACTATGTTATACCCATCACCAATTCTTGTCTAGGTTGTGCCTAGTCATATTTTTAACCTACTTGTAAATTGATCTTTAAGATTAATATATATATACATATGTATATATATATATGTATATATATATATATATATATATATAATTTTGAAATTTATTTTTAAATGAAGTTTGGTCCTTGGATTAATATAATACTTAAGACCATCTACAGTAGGCAAAATAAATAAATAAATAAATAAAAATGTTGTGTCAAAAATGTAGATGGCAAAAATAATCAACCTCAGAAATGAACTTAACATAATTGAAATGGAAAGAACAATATAAAGTATCAATAAAACAATGAATTAGTTCTTTGAGAAAATCAACAAGATAAGCAGCAACATAGCTAAACTAAATAAAAGATGGAAAAAATAGCCAAATTAACAAAATGAGATACAAAATGGGGACATAACAACAGATAATAAGGAAACTTAAGGAGTCACTAGGTTGTACTTCAAAAATCTTTAAGCTACACAATTGTAAAATCTAAAAATAAATGGATAGTTTTCTAGATAGATACAACTTACCAAAGTTAAATTGTGATCAGATACACAAGAAAAGTTAACCTATATCTCTTAAAAAGTAGAAGCATCCATTAAAAGTCCCTCAAATGAAAAATCCCAGCTCCAGAGGGTTTTAAGACAGAATTCTAACAAACTTACACAGAAGAGCTAATACCAATTGCCTCAAATTCTTACACACATTAGAAACAGAAGAAACATTGTCAAATTATTTAATGAGGGCTCAGTCACATTTATACTTAAATCACACGAAGACTCAATAAAGGCTGAAAATTACAGATCAATTTCATTGTGAACATTCATGCAAAAATATTCAATAAAATACTCACAAACCAAATTCAAGAAAATACCAAAGAGATAATTCATTATTATCAAGTAAGCCTTCTCTCAGAAATGCCAGGATGGTTCACCATATGAAAGTTTGTCACAACGTAAAACACCATTTAAACAAATTGAAAGAAGAAAACCACATGGCCATTTCATTAGATTCTGGAAACGCATTTTGAAAATATTGTACCCCTTTATGATAAAAATATTGGAGAAATTAGTGATTCAAGGGACATACCTTAGCATAATAAAAACAATTTACAGCAAGACATAATAAGTGGAGAGAAACTTAAAAGCAATTCCACTAAAATCATGAAAAAGACAAGGGCATTTATTCTCTCCATATCAATATAATACTGTAAGTTCTTGCTGAAGCAATAAGACAACTAAGAAATATCAAAGGGATAAAAACTAAAAAGGAAGAAGTCAAAATATATCTGTTTGCAGATGATATGATAATATACATAAGTGATCCCAAATATTCTACCAGATAACTGCTACAACTAATAAACACCTTCAGTAAAGTAGCAGAATACAATACTAACTTTTAAAAAAATCAGTAGTCCTCCTGTATACAAAAGACAAATGGACATGATAAAAAAGTCAGAGAAACAACTTCTTTTCATAATAGCCACAAATAACATAAAATATGTTCAGTAATTCTAACTCAGCATAGAAAATACTGTATGACAAGAACTTCAAGTCTTTGAAGAGAGAAATTGAAGAAGATCTCAGAAGATGGAAAATTTTTCCATGCTCATGGTTTTGTAAAATCAACACTAAAAAAGTAGCCATATTACAAAAAAGAAATTAATAGATTTAATGCAATTCCTATCAAAGTTCAAACATAATTTGAAAGAAAAATTCTAAAGTTCATATGGAAAACAAGCAAACAAAACAAGGATAACTAAAACAATCCTGTACAATAAAAGAACATCCAAAGGTGTCACCACCCTGATTTCAAGCTCTACTATAGAGCTATAGTAACAAAAACTCATTTTTATTGGCATAAAAACAGACCCGATGATCAGTGGAATAGAATCAAAGATCCAAATATAAACCTACATACCTATGGATACTTAGTATTTGATAAAGATGCCAAAAGTATACAATGAAATAAAAGAAAGCATATTTAACAAATCATGCTTTTCTAACTTGATGTTGTCATGCAGAAAACTGCTACTATAATGTCATGTACAAAAACTTTAAAGGCACTGCCAATTTAAAGCCAGCAGCCTAGAGTATGGGAAAAGATTTTCACCAACTCTACATCTGACAGAGAAATAGATCCATATCTATCATAGTACACAAAATTCAAGAGATAGATCATGCTGACGAGGATGTAAAGCAAGAGGAACACTCCTCCATTACTGGTGGGAGTTCAAACTGGTATGTCCATTTTGGAAATCAATATGGTAGTTCCTCAGAATATAGGGAGTCAACCTAAATACCCAACTATACCACTCCCGGGTGTTTTGAGTTAGGTAACACATACCCAGAATGACCAACATTATATAGACCCACTTATAAATGGATGTTAACTGCAAATAAATGATACTCATATTACAATCCACAGACACAGAAAAGCTAAGGAGCGAGGAGGGTCCAAAGGGGTATATATACATCTCTCTGGAAAGGGAAAATAGAATAGATATTGTGGCTGAAATTTGGACATGTTGGAATAGGAATAGCAAGGATTAGGTGAGGAGAAGATGGAAGAAGATAGTAGTACTAGGAGAGACACCTGAAACTAGGGGGCAATTTGGAGACGAAGTTAAAACCCAGAACAATATAAACTTCCATCCATTTACCTGCAAAATTCATGGCATTATTGTTTTTTAACACCTATAATACTTTGTTGTGTAAATGTACATTATTTTCTTTATCAATTCTTCACTTTAGGGATATCTAAATTGTTTATAGTTTCTGGCTATTATGAATAAAGCTGCCATGAACATTGTTGTGTAAGTATCTTCATAATGAGATTGTATATCCTTTAGGTATATGGCCAGGATCTTATCTTATGGTATATGGTATAGCTAGGTCTTGATGTTGATTGATTCCCAAAATTCTGAGAAACTCTCATATTGATCTCCAAAACGGTTGTAGGAATTCACACTCCTACCAGCAATGGATGAGTTTATCTATTGCTCTAGGACTCTCTATTAGAGTGACCCTATTTAAGATTCCTAGAAATGGGGGATACAGAGCCTGGGGTAGCCATTTGCTATAAACACAGGCAAGACTTCTAGTGGTAGCACTGGGACATCAACCACACCACAAAATACTCTACCTACAGTTTGTCCTGCTGGCATGATGTGTTGGGATAAAAGGAGCACAGAAATTGTGGGAGTGGCTAATCAATAACTGGTTCAGTTTGAGACTAATGTCATGAGAGGAACCCCACCCCTGACACTGCTTGGGATGACAAGAAAGCAGAGGGCTGATGGCCCAGAGACCTAGGATAAAACCAAACATGTCTGGCAAAAAAAGAAAAGTTAATGAAATGATAGACTGTTACACTTATAGACTGGTGCCTAACCCAACTGTCATCAGAGAAGCTTCATTCAAAACTGATGGAAACAGATGCAGAGACCCGCAGCCAAACGTTAGATGTTCAGGGAATCTTACTGAAGAGCAAGAGGAAGGTTTGTAGATGCCAAAGAGTAAAGGAAACCAGAAGAAAACAAACAGAATGAACAAAGTTGGGCTCATAGGGGCTCACTGACTCTGAACTGACAGTCACAGAGGCTGCATGGATTTGACCTAGGCCCTCTATCTAGTTCTACAGTTTAGAATTTTTGTGGGATTCTTTTTGTGTGTGTGTGTGTGTGTGATTCTTAATAGAAGAAGTAGGCCTGTTTCCTACATTTTTGCCTGCTTTTGGGATCCTTGTCCTCTTACTGGTTTGCCTTGTCTAGGCTTAATATGATAGGGTGTGCCTGATATGGCATATTTTCCTGATCCCTGAGAAGTCTGCCCTTTTCTGAATGAAAATGAAGGAGGAGTTGTTGGGGGAGGGATGAGGTGTGTTGGCAGGTGTGGGAGAAGAAGGAAATAGGAGAAAATACAGTTGAGATGAAATATGTGAGAAAATAAATTAACAAAAATATAAAAAGATTATAAATATGAATCCTGAGTTAATTTTGTAATTAAATAATCAAAATCCAAATAAAAATTAAATGTGAAGTTTTGAGGTACAATAAAGTATTAATTAGTAATCCTAAAATTACTTGTTCAAGCCTTTTTTATCTGTTGTATTTAACAGAATCCTGGTTGTCAGACCAGGCATACCAAACATAGGAGAGTAGAAACTGGTCCTTAATGGAATGCAGATGTTATTAATAAGTTATTGTATAATTTATTGTAGTTTAATAAGAGCATACAAATTATCAAGAAGAACTTATACATCTAGTCATTTTATACATTAGCACAAAGAATAAAATAAAGACTATGCCTCATAGAGTGTATTTTAAATAAGCAGTAGTGGATAATTGAATTCAGCCCTACTTCCTTCAATTATATCTGCTCCATAAGCATGAAAAGGAATCAATGTTTGTAATTTATACAGCTAATTTCTTAGAGTCACTGTCAAAAATAAAAGTGGGAAGGCGTACATCCAAAACCTTTGTTCATTTCTACTGTCAGAAAAAAACATGACTGCTACTCATATCCTGGTAAGTGTGCTTGGGGCCCAAGTTTGCTATTTTATTCTACTAGAGGAGGAGGCCTCATTCATCATAACATGAGGTAGAGCTGGAGTCAAAGGATTACCAAATAAATCCCGGATGGCACTCAATTACTCATTACTTTCACAGCTTGTCCATATGTCTGCTGTTAAGTGAATGTTTATACACTTACCTTGCCTCAAGGCCAACCAGGAACTTTATGAAACATGGAGGCATAGCCTCACGACACAGCCCTGTTGCAAAATATGTCTTCAATGGCAGTTAATCAAAGGATGCCATGAGCTCAACAAAACCTCTCCTAATGGCACAATGCAGTTGAACATCCACTGTGATTGTTTCTGTTATAAATCTCCCAACTGACTTTACTCACCAAACATAATATTAATAAATTCAGCAAACACTGAGGGAAACACATCCTGGCCAGTGCGTTTCATGATCACCTTTGAGAACTGCCTGTAAAAAGATACTGAGTGAAGCACGTTTTTATTAAATATCACATTTACTAATGGAGTATCATATTACCATACTTACTCAGATCGTTGCATAAGCATCAGCCACCCAATATCAGAAACAATGTAACTTGTAGCCCAAGAGCACCAGTGAAAGCAGTGAAGAATAC
Source organism: Mastomys coucha (assembly GCF_008632895.1). Classification (NCBI taxonomy): domain Eukaryota; kingdom Metazoa; phylum Chordata; class Mammalia; order Rodentia; family Muridae; genus Mastomys; species Mastomys coucha. The sequence continues at coordinate 38,804,344 of NW_022196899.1, read as the reverse complement.
ACAAATGATTTCTTTCCATTTAAACAGCAATTACAGGAGTGAAAATTAACAAAACGATTAACAAAGTGAGAATGGATTTCTCACTATGGCACAAAAGCACAACTAGCTAATAACATTACACCTATTTTGGGGGTTACACTATCCTTCTTTATATAATATGCATTTATTTAATTAATAATTGAGTCTATAAGAAAGCTACTGGAGTATAATTTTTAAAAATTTCAATCAAGATTATTTAATTTATTTATGTAGTATTACTGTTTATTCCTTGCACTTGGTAACAGACTTCATAATTATAAATGTATCAGGTTCTTCCATATTACCCTGATCGTACTAAAGAACTCATTATCTTTAAGAAGATACATCTTTTTTTATTAGATGTTTTCTTTATTTACATGTCATACAATATCTCCTTTCCCAGGTTCCACTCCAAAAAAAGAAAAAGGAATAAAATAAAAACAAAAAACAAAAACAAAAACAAACCCCTATTCCCTTCCTCCTCACCCTGCTCACTAACCCACCCTCTCCTGCTTCCTGGACCTGCCATTCCCCTACACTGGGGCATAGAACAAGAAGATACATCTTAATCTCCCTTCTGGTCTACACCTCTGTCAGGGCAGCTCAGGATGTCTGGGCCTCTAAACATACCACAGTATGCATGACTTTCAGGATATCCACTGCAGCCAGGGCAACAGATTTCCCAGGAGATCTTCTGAAGCCAGGGCAACCATCTAGAGATATCACAGGGAAAAAGGAGGCAAGCTCCAGATAGACACCCAGTTAAAACCAGAGATAACAAGATGGTGAGAGGCAAGTACAAGAAGATAAGCAACAGAAACCAAAATATCTTGGCACCATCAAAACCCAGTTCTCCCACCAAAGCAAGTCCTGGATAACCCAAGACACCTGAAAGCATGAACATAAGAAAAAAAATCCCATCTCATGAACTGTCAAAGACAATACAAAGCATAAAACGCCCCTAACCCAAAACATCCAGAGAATCCATGACACAATGAAAATACCAAGCCTAAGAATAACAGAAATAAAAGAAAGTTGTTTCCCAGCTCAAATGACCAGAAAATATCTTCAAAAATATAATAGAAGAAAACTTTTCCAACCTAAAGAAAGAGACAGCCATGAATGTACAATAAGCCTACAGAATATCAAACAAAATGGACCAGAAGAGATTATCCTCCTATCACATAATAATCAAAGCACTAAATGCACAGAACAAAGACTATTAAAAGCAGTGAGGGAAAAATGAGGTCACATATAAAGGCAGACCTATCAGAATTACACCAGACTTCTCAGCAGAGACTATGAAACCCAGAAGATACTGGACTTCTGTATGTCATGCCATGCAGAGCCTAAGAGAACACAAATGCCAGCTGAGGGGTACTATACCCAAGAAACTCTCAATTATCATAGATGGAGAAACCAAAATATTCCATGACAAAACCAAATTTAAACAACATATTTCTACTAATTTAGCCCTACAAAAAATACTGGAATGAAATCTCCAACACAAGGAGAGTAACTACACCCAAGAAAACACAAAAACTAAACATTTCACAACAAAATTGAAGTTCTAGCTAGAAGACAACAAAAGTAGATCAATGGACACAAATTGGAAAAGAAGTCGAGGTATTATTATTTGCAGATGATATGAGAGTATACATAAGCAATCCCAAAAGTCTACCAGAGAATTACAGCTGATAAACAACTTTAGCAAAGTGGCTAGGTATAAAATTAACTCAAACAAATCAGTAGCCTTCATTTATAGAAATAATAAATGGTCTGAGAAAGGAAATAGGAAAATAACACCTTCACAATAGTCACAAATAATATAAAATAACTTGGTGTAATTCTAGCCAAACAAGTGAAAGATCTGTATGTCAAGAACTTAAGGTCTTTGAAGAAAGCAATCAAAGAAGTCCTGAGAAGTTGGAAAGATCTCCCATGCCCATGGATGGGTATTATTAACATAGTAAAAATGACCATCCTACCAAAAGAATCTACAGATTCAATGCAAGTCCCATCAAAACTCCAACAATTCATTTCAGACATGGAAAGATTAATCCTCAATATCATATGGAAAATCAAAAAACTCAGGAAAATGAAAATAGTTCTCAATAGTAAAAGAACTTATGGAAGAATCCCCATCCCTGACCTCAAGCTATACTACAGAGGAATAGTGATAAAACCATCATGGTATTGGTACAGAGGCAAACAGGTGGACCAATTGAATAGAACTGAAGACCCAGAAATAAACCCAGGCACTTATGGATCCTTGATTTTTTTTTTTTGAGACAGGGTTTCTCTGTATAGTCCTGGCTGTCCTGAAACTCACTCTGTAGACCAGGCTGGCCTCGATCGCAGAAATCTGCCTGCCTCTGCCTCCCAAGTACTAGAATTAAAGGCATGTGCCACCACTGCCTGACTGACACTTGATCTTTTACAAGAAAGCATCTTCAATAAATGGTGTTAGTATAATTGGTAGTTGGTACGTAGAAAAAATGAAATAGATCCATATTTGTCACCTTGCACAAAGGTCAAGTCCAAGTGGGTCAAGGACCTCAACATAAAACTAGATACACTGAATCTAATAGAAGAGAAAATGGTAAAGTCATGGACATGGTGGGGAAATTTCCTAAACAGAACTCCAGTGGCTCAGGCTCTAAGATCAAGAATTGATCAATGGGACTCCTGTTGGGCTGTGGTGGCAGCACACACCTTTAATCCCAGCACCTGGGAGACAGAGGCAGGTGGATTTCTGAGTTCGAGGCCAGCCTGGTCTACAG